>NW_017253365.1:1303588-1528869 GCF_001642045.1 Paraphaeosphaeria sporulosa
CTCAGTGCCAGCTACCTCATGTGACTGTGAGAGGTGTTTCTCCTCCGCCAAACATACAGTCACGTGTGATCGCAATTCACTATCGCCGGCTGTAATTGAGGCCTGCCAGCTACAAAAGAACTGGCTGAGGAGAGAGATCGTCCCAAGTTACCTCAGAGAGCTTACTTCGTATACACAGGGCAAGGAGCAGGGACCTAACGATAACAACGACGACGATAGAGCTCCGGAGGACTCCAACCCAGAGGCTCAACTCACTCCTATTTCCTAATTAGGAAATTTTACGCTGTAATTACGCCGTCGGGCTCCAATTTTATCACTACGGTTCAAGTCCCGTACCGTCGCGGTCTCTCCACCGTAGCGTCCGTACCGTAATTACTAGCAACCGTAACGTAACCGTAACCACCTCTCACGGTCCGTAATACCGACTGTTGGAAGCGCTGCCATGGATTCTTATGGCTCCGGGTGTTACAATGCAACGAGGGCGCGGAAATCACGTTCCAACTCTCGTGTAGGATTGCGACCCCACTCTTCTGGAGGTTGGCGGTCTAGCTCTTTTGCGGAATCACATCGCAACTCGTATGCGGGATTAAGTGCCAACCCTTTTGCGGGACCACGTAGTACCTCTATCTTAGGATCGCGTCGCAGCGGATCACAGCTTTCCAACTCCTTCGCGAGATCAGGGCGTAACTCTCTGGCGGGTAGCGATCGTGGTCTGCTGCTTGCTCCTCCGGAAGTCTTCGGGCACATGGACAATATCATTACTTATTGGGGCCCCTATACTACTCTCGCAGGGGTTGTAGCATCTCCATTCTACGCACGTGTCGAGATCCCGGTAAACCCTCGTCACTTTGAGCAATGGCGCAACGACGTCTTTCCGCATCCCAGCTTGTACCACGAAATGCTCCCAGAGGTGCTATCAAAGGCTACCTTCACGCTCTATGCCGTACTGCCAGTTCCGGTACGCTATCTCGCGCAGTTGTCGAGTCTCCACTTAGAGTACCTTGCTAGATCTCTGTATGACCATCAGTACGAGGAAGGCAAGAACACTCTCAAGGATGATGCTTCTGGTGACAACTACGCAGAGCGACTGAAGCGAACCTACACGACCCTTGGCCGGATCAGTCTGGTTTATGGAAACCCGTCTTAATGAACGCGCGGATGATGGCCTAACTCCCCAGAACATGTCTGATGCGATTGAGGATATGCTCACCGCTTTCGAGAACGACCTGGAGCGCATCGAGCGGAGCGGAGTACGTGGAAGGGCCAGATCGGCCGCGTCTCCTCATTCCATCCCACCTCTAATCTTCGCTCGTACAAGGCGCCGGTCGCAATCTCCTGCTTTCATCATTCAGTCCGGCAGTATAGGTCACCCTATTCCACCTCCACCTCCTTCGCGTCCCATAAGCCGTTCGCACTCCCCAGGTTTTCATTGTCAATCCGGCAACACGGGTGCCCCTCTTGATCCCAGAACGCGTGGCAAAGGCTTTCGCGCTTTTTTTCAGGGAGATCGAGCTTGCCACTCCGCTGAAGACAACAATTCCGCACGCGCGCAAGCATCATCTAGTCCCCAGAGTTTACCGTCAACGCCAGGCCTTCTCACCATGACTATCTCTCCCGAGGATATGAGCACCCTCTACCACGTTATTCAATCTGGGCAACTGACTGAAGCAGCGCTTCGTGCTATCCAGAGTATCGTTGCAAACAACCCATCTCCTCTGAAGATAGGGACTTGCCTTAATGAGGATGGGCAATTGACAGAGGCGGCGATTCATGCCATCGAAAATACTGATGGAGAAAAACCATCTCGTCCTGTGTCTCCGAAGTCTAGGGTCGCCCCTTAGATGACTCGTCCTCTCCTCTTGGGACTGGTCCCGGGTACGACACAACATGGGACATATGCCGCTGAATTGAACGAAAACGTTGTCGGATTGGCACCTGCCAACAAAGGTAAAAATCTGGGATGGCCCGACAAGACGCCCGCATGGGGACCCAATCCCCTTTTTGATTAGGCGCAGATAGCGTCAATAGTTGCTGTGGTAGTTCTACTTTTTTGGCATTGCGACCAGTCCATGGTTTCCTGGTTCTACATCGATAGTGTGTATTCAGTGGTACCTATTCCAGATAGAACGTTTAGCGTGGGCTAATCAGCGACCACGCTAATTATAGGTTAGGCAACCTCTCGCTCCACCTTTCTACACAGTTCGCTTCATCTGGTATGCCTCTCAAATTTGATTGATTGGGTACCGGCAAATGACTGATCCCGTGTTGTTAGATAATAGGACCATATCCTGGTGCAACTCATGAACTCCACACGAGTTTCTTAACACGGAAGATTGCGCATTCGAGCCCTGCCTATATCGTCCATGCAACCCGCCGGTAGAGTTTGCACCTCAATGGTAACCCAAATCCATCAAATGCTGCTCGATCGCACGAGCAGTGAAACATGAAGGAGTGGACTCTGTTCTGGTTGTTCATCCGTGCAAGCACATCAACAGATATATCGCATTTGTCATCCGCATGGACTCAGAAAGAGTAAACAAAATATTCCAGAGGCTCTATAGATACGTGACAAACATTTCCACACCGTTTCTAAAAGCCACGTGCGCCGGATACGAAGCGTTGGGGTCCGCAGAGCACGCGGTAGCTAATCTCAGCCTGCTTCACTCCACTTTTAGACGGACTTAAATGTGTTTTCAGTCTAGCCTGCTCTTACATGTTTTCTCACCGGAAGGCTGAGTCCCAAAGGGACTGAGGGAATCATTTCCGCCTTAATGCATGTTGCTTACAACCATGGAGGCCCTTCGGGTAACAGCGCACGGCCTCAGCCTTGCGTGACGACCAGGCTAGAAAGGAGGCGTGCCGCTGTTCATACTGTATTTGGATATATATCTAGGACTATATGAGAGTGCTTATCTTCTTGGCTGAGAAAAGAGTCAAACAGCTTTCGTCATTCCTTTTCTTTCTATCAAAGTGCTTTCTTCTTTTCAAATCTGGACAAAATTCTAAACATGGGTGTATTCCTTTCCAGTCTTAGCACTTGTGCAGCCAAAGATCCAGAAGGTTCAAGCTTTCAGTGCGGCCTACCGGATACGTTCGAGTCCGATGGAGATATTGCTGGG
Organism: Paraphaeosphaeria sporulosa; assembly: GCF_001642045.1. NCBI lineage: Eukaryota > Fungi > Ascomycota > Dothideomycetes > Pleosporales > Didymosphaeriaceae > Paraphaeosphaeria > Paraphaeosphaeria sporulosa. The sequence goes on from NW_017253365.1 coordinate 1,306,708, forward strand.
CTTGGAGTACGTAAAGGCGGTCCACTTCTCGTCGTTCATTACTAACGTTCAACCCTGAAGGTTTTCATCGCCTTTGCTGTCGCAGTCATTACTTCACTCTTTGCTTCTGTATACGTCCTAGTTATTGAAGGGTTCGAGTACTTTTCCAAGCGAGATTTGTACGTATAACGCGGATCTATTGCGCCCTGACTAATATAACGACAGACACAGATATTATCACAAACTGAGGATGCTCGCAGACGAATATCTGATCAGCCTCAGCGACGCTCAAGCCGTCACCTCTCTCGCTCTACTTGTCACAGCAAACTTCTACGTCGGTTGCACCATATCGGCCTACCACTACGACCTCGTTTGTAGCCTAGTACTCATGTCTAGTGCTGCTCATATCGGATCCTTGGCCGTCATGCACAAGTACTTCGACGTCGACAAATGTCAGGGCTGGCAACGTGTCTGGCAGTGGGTCCGATTCTCGCTTCGCGTCTTCATGGTCATTGCTTCATTCGTACTGTCAAACTACCTTTTCCGTCACCGTCTCGAATCAAAAATATTCCCTTCGTTTAAACCAGCCAGCGACGATATCACCACCAACAACAGAACCCATAGCACAGGCCTGGTTTTACCAGCCGTCTGCTTCATCGACCATCCAGGCCAATCGAACGCCGTTGTTTACAATAATTTTACTGCTTCACCAAATTGGACCAGAAATTATACGACACACGCTTCATCCAATCACTCAGCATCCAATGGTAACTCTAACACTTCAACGTTTGCTGTCATGCCCGCTTTCGCGACCTTTAATAGTAACGACGATTTGAGTAGCGACGGAGATTTGAAGGCTTTCTATTGCCTGATCGGTGCTTGCGCCGTGGCAGCTCTCACAAGTTTCCTCCTGGTTCTATTCAAGAAACAGGGCACTTGTGGGCACAGCTTACTCTGTCGCCATCATTTTGCGTACCTTTTACGTTGGGGTTGCTTCTTCACAACATATATAATCGCCCTCAGTTCCTGGAATAGATTCACGAAACTACAGAACTGGATGATAGGTTCTGGTTGGTTTGAGGGAAGTGACACCGGTGAAAGGAGTATTGATAGCTTCGGCCAGTTGATGCCGTTGATACTGCTGGCCCTCCCAGTCTTAGCATTGATCGAAGCACTTGCAGGTAAGTCTTGCTCCTTTAGCTGCATCCATGCAATGGGATTTGCTTCCACTTTGCGCGTTATCGATGCTAACTTGGCTTCTGCTCCTAGAGAAAAGTGACCCGCCCCAAAAAGGAGATGCCAATTGGATCGGACTACAAGACAAACGGAACCCTGACGGTTTCGGGGCGTAATGATGATTAGCAAGTGGCACCTCTTCTGTTCAACCGGTTCCGTAGTAAGCAGAGAGCTAGACTCGATTCTCAATTTGTCTTTCGCCGTTTCTTGCGGGGTTCCTCGCGCAGATTAGAGGCGTTCTGAAATGGTAAAATGTAAATTGTGGCTACCTGCGGAATTCAATGAGTAGGCCAGAGGGAAAAAAAAATAAGATAGATGTTCGCACAGTCCATATATCAGGGCAGAAACTGGAGATTATGGTGATGTCAAGCTAATATCGCATTAACATTATTGGCAATGATGATACTCCACGGCAAAGCCATTGCGGAGTGGAAAGTCTCCGAGACACCCATTGTGGTAGCCTCTCGCTTCGTAGTCTTATAAGCGCTTATGTGCATTGATCAACACGCTTTGATCTATTCAGAAGTACACCTGGTACACCTCGGAGACTTTGTTTGTGTCCGAAATGTCGCCGCACAACCACCACAGTACTCCCCTATTGCCGCAGCAGGCCACGGAATCGGCAGCATACCCATCGCAAAATGTATATATAACACTGGTCCACACTACCAAGCGGTGTCAGATCAAAACCGCGACTACCATCACCATGTCCACCCACTTCTCCCCTTACGTCTCCGCCCTTCAAACCTTCTACGACAATGTCGGAAAATCTTACAACTCCATGACCAAATTCGTGCACGCCGGCGGACCCGAACGCATCGTCGACGCCGCAGGCCCCGCCATCAAGCCTGGCGCTTCAGTGCTGGATCTCGCCACAGGCACGGGGAAAGTGGCTTTGGTGGCGGCCGCGAAAGTCGGTGAAAAAGGCCGCGTCCTGGGCATCGACATCTCGGACGAGTTTCTGAAGCTCGCGAAGAAAACCGCGGACGAGGCGGGGATGGGCGATAGAGTCGAGTTTCTGCAGCGGGATGTGGGGGCCTTGGATATGCCGGTGGAGTATGGCAGGAGGTGGGCGGATGCGGTGACGTGTGGGAGTGCGATTGCGATGTTTGCTGAGCCCGGGAAGCTGTTGGATACGCTGGCCCGCGACGTCATGAAGCCCGGCGGCGTCTTCGTGGCGGATATGTGGGCGATGCACCTCCCAGCGAAAATATTCCTTGACGTTGCTGTCCCACGGGGTTTCGAGGCACCGTTTGATGCATTATGGATGGCTGATACGGAAACAGCGTTTCAGAGGCTTTTCGAGGGGACACAATTTAATCTGGTGAAGTTAGAGAAAATGGGGGAGAGCATGGCGAGGTGGGAAGCAGGGAGTGAGGAGAAGATGGAGGCACTGTGGAAGAACCTGGCCGAGGATCAGACATGGCTGAGTTTTGGGTTGGAGAGGTTGGATGCGGGCAGGGTGGAGGAGATCAAAAGGGCGTGGGTGAAAGAGATCGAGGCGTGTAGGAATGATGAGGGTGTTGTGGTAAAGGAGATGAAGCAGTGGATTGCTGTTGCTGTTGTGAAGGAGTAGTGGATATGGTTTATCCGGCATGGTACATGCCGAGAGGGGAATGACTCGAGCATCATATTAGACCCATCTTCTCATTCTTCTGTGCTGTCCTTCCTGCGTTTGCGTCCAACTCCACAGCAGGGTCCTGGTTTGGTGGCATCTCAACCCTGTGCTGTGTGGTGTATAGTTCGTTTCCGTATTGCGCAGGCAACTCCTTCTGATCACTGACCATAACGGCATTGGGCCTACCTAGGACAGTCTGGCCTCTAGCGAACGAGTTCTCTGCTTGTAGCTCTTGCAGCTTATGATCGAACTCGCGCTGTTGCTGGCGGTACCGTAAGAGGAGCCATAGAATAATTCCCAGTGCGATAGGAATTAGGAGTACGGGTACAACTATCGCTGCGATGGGTTTGCTGGATCTGGTTGATGTGTCTGCTGTTGATGATGTAGTCGGTGCCGAAGGCGTCAAAGTGACGAAGACAGTCGTAGGTACCTGTGTAACCTGAGCGATGGGATCTTGCTGGACTACAGGTGAATTAGTATCTCGGTAGCAGCGTCTGCATGACTATACTTACATCTGGTCAACTCGGTACTCTTCGAGCAGTAGCTATTGAACGCTTCCAAAGCGCTGTTGACATTTCTTACAACAGCTCCTGTAGGAGTCGGTGCAGGAGTGACAGTAGCTCTCGCTCTGACGCGATGAGCTGGTAGTTTCGCGGCAGCATGTCCCGCCGTGAATGCTGCCTCGGTCGCTGCGCTCCTACACTGGTCTTCAACGGCGGTGGAGATGATCGTTGCGAACTGGCTGCTTGAATCGATGCAAAAGCATGCGAACGATGTCAACTGCGTATCATCTCCGCACCCGGAGGCTTGAGCGCGCACAATCGCACTGATGCGGTCTTGTGCACATGACGCTAGCTTCGTGTAGATGGGTATCTGGTCGATGTAGATGTGAGTCTTCACAGCAGCCGCTGCATAATGTACACCGCCGATCAGACAAGCAAAAAGGATGAGGAGCTGCATGGAACTGCGACCGAGACGAAGCGGTCGTGGAGCATCAAGGTTGGGGGTGAAGGTGATTTGGAAAAGTTCACGGAAGAAAGGAGAGGTGTTCCATGTCGTATGCCAATGGTGTTACCTTCAAGATGGCCCCAACCTTGTAACACCGCCTATTCAGGGTCAAGTGCCGAAACCTGGTCCAGAATAGGTCAACATTATGGCGGCGGATACAGTAAATAAGCGCCGCAGTGGTGTATTGCGGGTCGCCTGATTAGCGTAGATCCCAACGTTGTGACCCAATGGGGCAATAATGGCGCAGGGACACTCACACCCGGACACGGCCTGCATACGTTGCTGCCACCAGACTATCGGACTTCAGCGAGGGCATTTCTGTGTACCATCATATTCAGGGATATCCTAGCTCTTTTCGCGTATTCAGGGTTTGTAATTCGCTGGCGAGGGTGCACTATGTCGTATATAACATTGGCTGGTGAGCAAGACTGCAAATCGACATTATTGTAGAAAAGGTCCATTTTATTAGTCCACTCGTCCTGCTCGGCAGATATTCTGTCCTAGGATATGATAGTAGTATTGAAACCAGTCGGCGGCCCGGCGCGCAGCCTCGCTTTGGACCGGTAGGCCTCAGAGTCCCAAGCTTATGCCGGCCTCGGAGTCCAACAATCCTGCTACTGGACGTACCAGGGTACCTAAATTAGCCAGGAGTCGAGCCCACTCACCTTGTGGGTGGCATAAACGCCAAAACGCTGCTAGGGCCGCGATAGCGTTGGGGGTAGTCAGCAGCATGGTGGCCAGGTCCAAGGGCTGGTCTCTTATCATACCGCACATGAGCGGTTGTAGGGGGAGTGAAGTGCTGTAAACAGGATCACAGCACTTTCCCCCCGCTTATTGCTGCTGGTCGGGTGGAAATGGTGGCCGAAATATTGACGTCCAATCTTATTTGGCTACTAACAGTAACCTCCTGCGGGTTGAACTAAAAAGCTGCAAGCCAGAACTAGTCAATGGCGAATTTCCGTATTGATTTATAGTACCAAAGTCCCGATATTTGGATTCCAACGCTCGTCGAAGGATGCCAATATTTCAGGAATTTTTCGCAGGGAAGATCTCGAGGTAAGGTTCGAAAAGTCGGGACCGGGTTGCAGCCTGCTTTTGCACGTTCTGTGCCGCTGATCGGGAATGCAATCAGGGCGAAATTTGGCGGAGGAGGCGGCGTTGTTCGGTCCAGAGCGATAGATTAGACACATATACTTGCCATACTGAAGGCATACAGTTCGTGTGTCTTGGTCTTGACAAAACGCAAGTCGGAGTTCAGCACGGCTTGAGAACCTTGACAAGTGAGAGTTGAGAAGGCAACGGCCTGGGCTCACTCCTGATGGATTAGTCCTCCGAGACGAGATTATAACCAGTGAAAGTGAGAGTGTTAATGACGCACCTAGTTTGGAGGTCGGATTGACCCGGGAGGTGTGATATTGATACGACGATCAACGTGGACGTGTAGATTTCTAGCAAGCATACTACCGCCCTTAAGCGGGGAATCATATGCCGTTCCCACTTCCTACGCACCCATTCAATAGAATGGACACGATGGGGCAATGACATCCTGGGTGGACTATGCGGGCGGTGAAAGCGGGGAATCCGGGAGATGCTGACGCTGAGGTTGGAGTACGGGGGAGCACGGAAGACCAGCACCGAACTGTCTTCAATGTTTCGCGATGCAAGAGGAAGGAGAAGTGATTGGGATTAGCGAACATGCTCCTACGGCAATCCGTAGCCTCTAATTCTTACTCCCCTCTTTCTTTCCAGCAAGCTTCTCCACACTCTCGTTCCACCCCTGATACACACTCTTGCCCTCTTCAATATTGACCACCTTCCCATTCTCCACAAACACTTCCTCCCACCCAATAGACAGCTCTGCCCGTTCCTGATCGCAAATGTCCGCCTCATCAGCCATCAGTTGCTGGAAATCCGGATCCCCAAGTAAGCCCCCGAGCTGCTCCATCGATCGGACATAGAACACGATTTCAAAGTCGTGGTCATCGACGGTCCAACCGGGTGGCTTATTGGCTGCGAAAGGGCCTTCTGTGAGGAGTGCGCGGAGCGCAGTTGGCTTGAAGGACTGTATGATGGTGGTGAGTAAGAAGGTACAAGTTGGTGGTGGGGTTGAGGTGGTGTACCTGGCGGACGCCGAGGAAGCCGTGGCGGGCTTGTATGGGGGCGGCCTTTGGGGCGTGGTCACTGGTTGCGAAGGCGTGGAAGGCTTCTTCTGATACAGAGGGGGATTTGTAGCGCCGGGAGGTGAATTTGAGAAGGGTTTCTTTTTGGGGCGCCATTGGCTTTCGGGGGAAGTCTAGATTGTTATTGTAGACGGTGTTTTTGAGGATATTTGCTAGTCGGCGTTCAAGCACAGAGGTGCCCTAGCCGATTTATGTGACGTTATCGCCCTTGCGGGAGTCTCTTACCTCATAAGATCCAGGCTTACGTGTGCGTAGAAGTATTCCGTATAAGCACGTCGGCGCGAGTTGGAGCATGCTATACGAGACGCGGCGACCAGCCCCCAAAGGGGAAAACTATGTTCCTAACAACATGTTCAAATCCTGCTCAAGGACTGGCTTCAACGAATGATCATCCGGCACCCACAGCTTGGTCGCAAACTTTCAGACAAAGTGGTTAGCTCTTGCAGAACTAGAGACGACTAGGGCTTACGAGATATAAGATGCGAGCGGCAAGGCCTTCACCTATGCGCTAGTGGGGAGTACCCTCAGGTGTACCTTTTCTTACACGTGCATCCTCAAAAATATCCTGGGAATTACTGTCTTAATCAACAAGGAGTTCCATCCAGTTGCAATCACATGTTGTAGTTTAACGCGCGTACCGTTCGAGACGGTGCGTCTTCATTAAGTATTAAGGGTACGTATCTTTTACGTATCTCTGCCTTTCCTCCTTTTGGCCCTGAGTTCGCATGCCATATATACAATGCGTTTAGAACAACTCCTCGTTACCGAATCTCTCTTTATACATACCCAGCGCCATAATCGGGAAGATGAACTTATAGTTCGGATACGAAATCATGCTGTCTTCGTTAGCTCTGCATTCGCTCCGGCGACCGCAAAAAGACTTACCAAGACTTGTTGAACACCCCCTCAATCGCCTCCTGCAGCCACTCCCCATTCTTCTGCTGCCGCCTAACCACCATTTCCAGCGCCTTCCGCAACGGCTCTTTGTCAGGAAACTCCGCGTGGCACATGGCAATGACGACCCACGCCGTCTGCACAACCTGCGACTGGGCGTGATTACACCAGACCCCCGTCTCGCAGCTACGATACGTTTCTCCCCACCCGCCGTCCTCCATCTGCCGGTCGAGAAAGAACTGGCACGCGCGCCGCACGCGCTCTGAATTAGCGTACGTCTCGCCGCCGCACGCCAGAGACTCCATCGCGAACATGCCCGCGTACGTGAAGCAGATGCCCCACGCGCCGTACCAGCTGCCGTCTTCCTGCTGCGCCGCGCGGATGTAGTTGACGGCGCGGGCCTTGAACGCCGCGATCTCGGCGGCGCGGTAGGACGAGTCGTACTTCTGAAACATGTGCAGCGCGGTGATGACGGCGGTCGTGCACTCGGTGTAGTCGTACTCGATCATGATGCGGCCGAAGACCTCGGCGGCGTTGAGCCACTCGAGGTACTCGGAGCCGCGGGTGGGTTCGTAGGAGGCGCAGCCGCCGCTTTTGTTCTGCATGGTGAGGAGAATGTCGACGGCGTCACGGAGACGATTGTCAGGTATCAGGGATTGAAATTCTGGTAGAGTTTGGAGGATCAGGACTGCTTTGAGGCCCTCAGAAGTGCAGTCCGAGACCGTGTAGCCTTGTCGGCGGTTCGAGAATCCCCATGCGCCTTTCCGCGACTGGCGGTAGGTTTGATGTTGGTCGCGGCATTCTTCGGGACATTGCTGATCCTCGAGGAACTCTAGAGCGCGATGGAGCATATCGTGATACTGAGGGTCTTGCACGAGACCGCAGTGTTTGACGGCTTGAACCGTGAACGCTGTGTCCCAATTCTGCACGCCATTCGTGCCGTTCATAAGCATGCCCTCGTCCTTCATCCATAGGAACTCCGGCAGAGTCTCCAAATGTCTTCGGAAGGGCACTGATTCCGGTCCATGCCGTATGTACGATACGAGAGTGTTCAAAGGCCCGTTGACGGGACCCAGATTGGCAAAATCGGAGTTGGCGTCCTCACGTTGTATGATCCACCATACATGTTCTTCGGCCTTCTTCTTCAGCGAGGCGGGTCGTAGGTAGGGGAACCAGATGTAAACCAGGAACCAGAAGAGAATGCGCAAGGCGAGGGACTTGGGGTGGTAGTTGTCCGTGGGTGAGATGTCGTTGCGGTGGCGGATGAAGGTAATGGACTCGTAAGGCTGAACCAGTATTTCGGATCGGAGTGATTTCGTAAGATCGTTAAGGGGGTATGACCATCGCTGGGAGTAAATGTAACCCATGGGGAGGAAGACGGTTCGCATGTGCACCCACCACTTCCAGGGGTGGATTGGCACCCAATTGGGCAGCAGCCTGCTTCTATTAGCTTTACTGCTGCAGCAGCAGTATAAGGAGTAGGGGATGACGTACCACAGCTCAGGCGGCACCGGATTGACGACATCCCAATCCAGCACCCCCAGCACCGCCAACCAGAACTTCGCCCAATGCGGCGCCCTCAGCGCTCCGCCTAGCTTCCAGAGAGTAGCCCTAGCCTTCTGCATCCGTAGGTCCTCCGCGTCCACGCCTAATAACCTTAACGCAACGTAGTTCATCGCCGTGCCGAACACGCTGCTCTCGCCCTCGATGTGCAAACCCCACCCCCCATCCTCAGGATGCGCCCTCGCAAACAGATATCTCTTCATCTCTGCCTTGTGATGCCACGGTATCGGCGTCTCGGTGACGTACCAAGTGACTATGAGCCCAGGGAGGAGGAACATGGGACCGCCGTATTCGCACGCCCAGTTTCCAACCGGCTGCTGCAGCTCTTTGTAAAACGCGAGGCCATTGTGTATAGCCTGGAGTGGCGTCTTCGCAGGTGGGAGGTCAGGGAGTTCCTGTTTCAATGCACATATCAGTACCAAGCCTCAATTGTGCAGGTGATATGCAGGTACCACCGACGGGGCGTACCGTATCCATGCCCAAATACCACTTGTCCGCGGTGCTCTGCGGCCACGCCTTGGCTTCCTCATCGCTCTCCAGATACTGCCATGTTTGAGTGCCGCGATCGTTTTTCATCCGCCATCTCGTGTGGTCCGTCCCCTCGACTTCTCCCCCCATTTGCGCTGCACTTTTTATCGCCCCATTGCTTTTCGCATGGCCGTTCGCGTGGCCGTTCGCGTGTCCCATGATATCCCAATTGTTATTGCGGAAGATTGGGTAGCTGCCTACTGCCGGTTCATGCCCTAGAACGAGCGTCGTGCAGAGGTTCTGGTTTTATTCTGCCCAGAGAGATGCTGGTTCGAGTTTGCCAAGGAATCCGAAATTCCGAAAGGAGGTTCCGAAGGGGGCAAGTGTCCGCGTCGCGCATCAACCAGCCCGCGTGCCGAGGATTCCGAGGGCTCCACATGTGATCGACGACGGTGGCGACCCTCGTATGGATCGTATACAGCATTGTGGAGAACTCGGTGCGCATGGGTCATCGCGAAAGAACTCGCCCTCACCTCCGGCATTGCGCCTCAAAAGCTTCGACATATTGACCGATGATTCAACCTGGCACGCGCACCTCGTTGTGATTTGACATGTTCCATAAAAACCTGAGGTAATGCTCCGACCTGCAATTACGTATATACATGCAGCGAGCGACATCCCATGCAAAAGTCCAACTGATTAGAGAAATGCTATGCCTGCGAGCCAAGCGAGAGTACCTTGAGGAATATTCCAGACGCCGTGCATATGTTCATACATGACCCAGCACACCCCCTCACTATATCCCCAGTCCTACGTTCCCGATGGGTATCATTAAGTTTGACAAAGCCAAGTCTAATCGCTCAGGTCAGGATTAGCAATAAAAAGCCTGGTGCCGCTCATGGTCGTAGTGCGCTCGTCCACACTGCCTCTCCGATGGAGATCGGAAGTGTTCTTTTCAGGGTCTGCCTTGGGCAATCCTTGTGGCATCTGGCCAACGCTGCCAAAATTTCTCTCTTCGCTGCTCCCACTGCCCCCGCTTAGACCCGTCTTAGTATGCTCAAAGTAGTCGTTCTGGCCGTAGTTGGGCACTGGCGTTTCTTCCTCGGGAAGGTCTGCCATCTCGCCAGGCGAAGAATTCTGCCCGTTTGGCGGGGTCGAGTTTGACGATATGCGTCCGCTGGCATAGCCAACGCGGCGACCGGAGCCGAGAGAGCTGCGGCCGGAGCCAGTGCGGTGGTGGTAGGGCCCTGCGCCCTGTCCTATCGAGTTGTTGTCCTCGCTGTCACCCTCATCTACTTCGGATGCACTCAAGCGCATGGGGACCCCAGAGCCAGTCGTAGCAATGGGCGCGTAGAGCGAGGCCTTGGGTACGCCGTGGTGACGAACCTTGGAGCGCACTCCAGCGGCGACGCCTGAGCTGCCTGAGGAATTGCGGAGGGATGCGTGGTGACCCCCACCAGCGACCTCCATAACGGCGCGCATCTGTGTCTGATGTCAGCGTGGCTCAATGACTACGGCGCGGCTCTGAATCCATACCTTTGCCTGGCGCTGCTGCGCAACCACGCGCGGGTCGTCGTACTGCGCTCGGTCGCACCAGACCGTGGCTTTTTGCTTGCGCATCAGAGCCACATAGCTGGACGGCGAGTTGCCGGAGCGCGTCGACGAGGAGCGGCGGAGTGCCCCGCTATTTGTGCGGCCGGGCGTGCCGGTCGTGGAAGAGGTCGAGGAGGTGGGTGTCCGGCGGAGGCCTCCCGAGTACATCTGCTGCGGGTACTGCTGCGAGTTCATGGTGCTGGCGGTCGGCGACGGAGCAACGGGAAACACGCCTGAGGACGTGGTGCGCGTGCGCGAGTGTCCTGATTGTGCGTCGAAAGGGGGGACCGGTGGCCGCACCGAGATGCCAGGATTTGCAATGGGTTTGCGCCGGACAGGCAAAGGCTGTGTGGAGGGGGCCATTGTCGCCATTTCTCAGGCTGCTTGTCACTCGCTTGCTGCTAGCCCAGTGCCGCCTGTGAAACGACGATCGGGGCCTGACGTCAAGAAGACAGATGTTTCAAACGAGCCAACCGAAAACCAAAACTGCTGGCCGCGCAGTGAAGCGGGCGCACCGGGAAGAAGAATGATATACCAACACAGGTGCGCAGTTCGCGGGGGTCAGGCGCCAAGGCTAGTTCCGCCGCATGCAGGAGGGAGAGCTTCCCACGAGCCGTTTTCGGGAATTGCGAGTGGCGTGACGAGGATCTGTGATGCTGAGGAAGCGCCTAGTCAGATGCTGGCTTGCAGAGCAGATTTCTCTGTTTTCTTCGCTGCGATTCTGCGGGCGGGGCGGACCTGAGCCTCAGGAAGCGGCGGCGCCTTCACCTTTTGAGGGCGACTAGCTGCACATCCATCAGCCAGTGAATCGAGCTGACAAGACAACCGGCGTCCCGTACGCGAAAACGTGGGCGCGACTGCGTACTCGTACTCACAATCGGAACCTCTCAACCCGAGATCCGCTAACGCACCTGCTAGCCAAGCCCAGTGTGGCTATCGCAAGCGACGGGAGCGCGGAAGAGAAGGTGTCTGGTGGATGTGTCTGTATATGTCCAAGTACGCGACCAGAGGTGCCCAATTGAGCAGAGCAGTTTCGCAACGAGCAGCACAGCGCGAACGATGGGGGAGCGGCACAAATAGCGCTCAACAAGAGCAAGCGGGATGAGTTCTGACCTGTGCACCTTCGACGATCGCAAAACTATCATCAACTAGGCGCCGCCGCTAGGTACAAGTACACTCTCCCTCCATGACGACATTGGCATATCCTGTGTCGTTCGCGGGCGGTTTCAGACAAGGTCTCTACATGACCTATCCCTGCCTATATCGTGCCATATCGCGATCGCAACTTGGATCTCTTCGAACTTGGAAAACCTGAATTGCGCGGCGCAAGGCTATGACAGCGCGGAGGCTTCCCCGACAGCACCTGCACCGCCGGCGACAATCGCAGGGGATAGGACCTTGGACATGCCCCGGTCGGATGAGAGCACCCAAGTGAATGATCGTTGGCTAATCATATGCGTTGAACAAGCGGCGTGGGCAAGCGGCGGCCCTATCACCTCAGCCGTGCACCACCGACCAGGAGTCACGGGCCCATGCAACGTCCATCAGATCACAGCGGCCTTGCGACCTACCTTTCGCGTACCTCAGCCGCGCTCGACGACCGAAGCAGCGCGCCCGATCGACTACTTGGTGTTGCGACGTTGCTTTGCGAGCATAGTACCCTTGCTATACAAGATTCGCGCCTTCAACCGTGGAGCACATGCATCATACGACTTCACACTGCGATGCGAACCACTCGGATACCAACCGACGCAGCCTGCAGCTAGCCTGGGTACGTACGAGCGCTCTGCTTCCCCACGTTGCACTTGCGCTCCCGCCAGGCTGGTCTCTGGCGTTCGGGGAGCGAGCACCCGCCATGTCGCTGTTGCATATATCGCGCTGCATCTAGACCCCGAGACGAGATCCGCCGGCTGTATTCACCTTTAGCATTTTTCGAGAGCATTTCAAGGTCATCGAGATGTGGTGTTGCGAAAACGCCACAGGGTCCTCCTCCCGCTTGCACGCTCGAGTGCGCGCTGATCGTTGCCTGCTCTGTCCGTTTGTGCGAACATGCTGTTTCCCCACCGACCCCACGCTACCAAACGACTACCCGTAGTTCATCTGTTAGCAGTCCGTTGGCGAATGCTCTTTAGCCGGACCAGGAGCCGTAGAGTGGTCCGATTTGTACTTGAAAGCTGGAGCAAGGTTGCGCGCTTGTTTGACGTTTTCCGTGCATTGTCTGGGGTTTGCGGAGAACAGGTGGATATCATATGCAGACTAGCACAGCTCAGAAGCAAGTATGCCCCGCTCCGAGCCTCCAACATCGGTAGGACGCGTGGTTCGTCGGTACTTGTCGTCGTATGCTGTCGAGTAGCACGCAGGTCTGCGAACAAAAAAATGCAGGGCCCATTCCAAATCTCAGATCAGGTAACACCAGCAATACGGTGGAGAGCCGATGTCCCGCACCGCGCACATGTCGTATCACCCTTGAGAGTTTCACGCATCTTGTCTGAGCAACTGGTGAATGGTCTTCACTAAGACGACCGGTCGTGCTGAACGCGCGTGCCACCAAGTCGTACATGCGTCCGGCGGCCCGCGACGCGTCTGATATTTTTGCGCTTGCGAACACACTTGGTAGCGTACGGGGGTTAGTGCAGTCTCCTCATCTGAGAGGCGTAAGTAAGTACTTGAAGTTCGTTGAATTTCGATCGAGTGCGGAGCAAGGCTGATACTAGCCTCATAGAGCGTTCCAGGTCCTACGCTAAAGACACCTAGTAGATACCAGGAATTAGACGATACTTAGTCTGCTTCTTGAACTTGTCCCAGTCCTCCCCGTATCTCTTCTCACAATATCTGAAGCTAGTATTAGTGTAACTCCAAAGATCGAGTTGGACCTCACTTACTCGTTGAGGACGGGCACACCGCGCCTGGCGAAGTCGACGAAGAAAAACGTCCCAACAATAGCGCCCATAATCCAGCCTCCTCCAGTCAGAGCGTACGCGCCTCTCCAGATGGTGTAGCCTCCGTAGTTGATGTGCCTTGCAAAGCTCCACAAGCCCCCGGTATATGGCTTGCCCTTGTTCTTGGTATCCATCTTGAATCGCTTCCTCTGTACTTCAGAGATGAACTCTGTGAGAAGACCTGTCACGTATAGCGCGCCACCCACCAGGAGTGCTGGCTGGGGGAAATCGGATTCGAGCGATGCAGAAGTCGCACGGATGATGAAGGCGTATGAGTTGATGCTGTTAAATACGGTGTTGAAAACGGAGATCGCGATGGCGTTGCTGACGTTCATGGGTTCTCCTGACACAGCAACTGCCCATATGCCCTGCTTCACAGCGCTTCCAACAGCCATACCCAGCAGTACAAGCCGATATGGGGATAGGCCAAGTCCATCGAGGGCGCTTATGCCGGTGCTCGAAGGAATGCCGGGTGGCAGCGTGCGCAATCCGATCTGGTGCAGAAGTCCTGTTCCTGCACCCTGCAATATGGAGTATTGTATGAATGGGTCGATCGCCCGCGCAAGCACAAACACGAGCTTCCCAACGGGGGTTGGTGTGTAGTCGCCCCGGGAGATGAGGTCCTTCTTTTTACTTTCTTCTGATCGCGGGTCGTTCGCGCGGGCCTCATCGTACCCTTTGGTGTTGGGTATGAGATTACTCGGCATTGTGAGGACGATTCGAGCGATACTGCTACCGAATCACTTGGTGGCTCACGGTACAATTGCGGCGGACGATATGCGCGATGGAGTGTCAATAAGGTGCGGGCGTCCTCAAGGTGGCTGTCCGGCAGGGATCGTACGAGAGATGAAGCAGTAATGAGATCTACCAGCCGTCGAGAGTCGTGCGTGCGCGCTTGTCCTTATACCAGAGAGGTGGCACTGTATCATGTCCGCCCTACTTCTCTCTTGAGAGCTCATACGCTAGCGCATCCTCTCCATTGGAGCTTGACGTAACCAGTCGCATCGAAACGCCGATGTCCGACTGTTGTCGTCCGACATTATGACTAATAAAGGTGAAGACTTCGGCCTTCTGAAAGACCGATGAGATTGTTAGTTTTTAAACATGACGAAAGCTGCAACTGTAACATGCGGAGACTGGTGATTAGGCGAATCTCAGAGGTCATCTCAGTTCCATAGGTAATAGGGGTCGGTCTCCAACGAAAGAGCAGGTGCATTCGAATTGGACGCACCAGCATAGCTATATGAAATACAAATCGGATTTATCGTGCAAAGAACTGTTCAATTCATCGAGGCCACTATCAGACTGCTGTTGGGGGTCAAAGGCCGGGGGTGCCTCACCAGTCCCAGATAATGTGAGCCGCCCGATTCGGTTTAGTATGATATAATAAGAAGCGCGTGCTCAGCTGATGTCGTGCATTAGCGCCCACGCGACTTCTCTTGGTCACACACAAAGTGGGCAGCCTTCCACTTATACTCAAAGCGACAACAATCCCCTTCGATCCATTGTCATTGCGTCTATCTATATCTCCGAGTAATAGTACAGCCGGCGCCTTAAGGGCAGAGTGTGTGGGTACGTGGCAACAAGGCGCAATCAGCGAACGCGTCCTTTCACTCGACTCGCGGGATTTGTGTTCTTAGCGAATTGTGCACCCCGCACCACTTTGAGTCCTCATCGCTCCACCCGGTCAACCTCGGGGTCTCATTCTGTCCACTTAATGCCGACCAACTCATTTCTCGCACCTTTACGAATTTTATTCGTATATTTAGATTCAATTCCATGCACACCCATCAAATCCCATGGTCCTTGCATTCGGCGACGTGTGCAACCTTCTGGAAGGAGCAGAGAAGATCGCAAGTCGTCACTCGCGATGTGCCCCGGATGAGGAAGAACTACGTATCCGACAACATGTGACAAGATGGTTCGAACAACATCGGGCAGACCTAGGTAGGTGTCCTGTAGCTGCGCAACGCGAAAATTGATATTGTTCTGATGGCGATTAGATGATGTCGAGACTCCAGCGGCTGCTGTACTTTCAGCTATATTTCCCCATCGGCGAAAGGACAGGGTTTATGGCCTGCAACCGCCGTCACTCTCCAAAAAGATCACACAACTACTAAATCTGAATCACGGGCAAAAGGTTCTTTTCGGTGGCTGGTCAACCGGTGCTTATGGTGATCTAGGACGATATACTGAATTAGCATTCAAGCCATGGGATGGTGCGTTGCTCTTGGCCGCAGGATATTAATCGCGTGCTTACAAGACATCACCTCTAGGCACATTTGCAGCCAGGATCAAGCGTGCAATTCCGATGGAGAAGGTGGACAACCTACTCACCCAGCTGGCGGCGAGATACCGATTCTCTGACCCAGGTATCAAACAGCAGCGTGACTGGCATATGAGCACGGACACTGAGCTGACGTACATTCTCAGACGGCTCGAGTCGTGGGAGGCGAAGTGGTTCGTCAGACTGCTTCTGCGAGAGTATCCTACGATTTCTCTCGATGAAACGCATGTGTTTCGGCAGTACCACTTTCTTTTGCCTGAACTTTTGAAGTTCCAGAATGAGTTTGACGCTGCCTTTCAGTTACTCCGAGGGGAATTGAGTTGCTATCCGCCGAGACCAGAGCTATCTGTAGAGAACAAGATGCGATTGGAGGCTTCGCGGCTTCTCAAACCAACCGTAGGTGTCAAGGTTGCGCGTCCGCCTTTTCACAAGGCCTGGTCATTCAAGCACTGTTACCAACTTGTTGGAAAGCGGGCTTGGGCCGCCGAAGTGAAGTACGATGGAGAATACTGTGAGTGTGCCATTGGTAGCAGTCTGCCTGCTAGCTGACCGTCTGCAGGTGAAATCCATGTCAATCTAGACGCCACAGGAAACGACATTCGGATCTTTTCAAAGAATGGTAAAGACGCCACGATGGACCGAGAGGCTCTGCACAGCACTATACGCGATGCGTTACGGATAGGAGAGCCCGACTGCAGCGTTCAACGAAACTGTATTGTCTTAGCGGAAATGGTACTATACAGCGACAAGGAGCAAAAAGTCCTATCGTTCTCAAAGATCCGGAAGCACATCAAACGATCAGGATCATTTCTCGGAACACTTCAAGATTCGCCTCCTCACGAATGGGAACACCTCATGCTCGTCTTCTTCGACGTGCTTGTGATCGATGATGAGCCCGTCATGCGTCAATGTCTTCAAAAACGACGCCAAGTTTTGCGCAAGCTCGTCAGGATTACTCCCGGTCGCTCTCTACGTTCCCAGTGGACTCTCTTAGATTTCAATAGCGAGCACGGAACCACCGATCTTAAACAGGCCTTCGCACGATCACTCGTCGAAAAGCAAGAAGGGCTGATACTGAAGCCATTAAGTACACCGTATTTTCCACTCCACTCAGCCGAAGGCGTGTATTGGCCAGGATACTTCATCAAGCTCAAGCGGGACTATCTGGGTGATATGGGAGGTCAACGAGACCTGGGCGATTTTGCCATTATTGGGGCATGTTTTGACCCTCAGAGCGCACCCAAGACGGATGTAAGGCCTCTTTATTGGACTCATTTCCACATCGGATGTGTCACGAATAAGCTGGAGATACAGCGCTCTCGGGCGAAACCCAAGTTCCAAGTAGTCGGTTGTCTTAGTCTCGATAAGCAGATACCAAAGAGCGACCTGAAGTACCTCAACCAGTTCGGCCGATTCCAACAGATAGACCTAGGTTCCAGCCGATCGATAGACGCGTGAGTCAACATCGACGGACCTTTAAAACCACACTGGCTGATTATACCCTTCCAGGTTCGACATCAAACATGGTAAAGGTTTCGAGCATCGCATGACAGTAGCCTTCGGGAGTCCTTTTGTAGCCGAGATCCTTGGAAGTGGCTTCGAAAAGGCCCAGAACGAGACTTTTGAAATGCTCCGTCATCCACGGATAAAGAAGATACACCACGACCGAACTTGGGAGGATGCAGTATCGATGGATGACTTACACCGCATGGCAAAGGAGAAATGGAAGGTTCCAGATGCTGAAGAATTGGACGGGCATGCAAGAGACGTCGCTCTCCTCGCGAAGAAATACCTTAACGAGAAGAACGGGTCACAGGGCACTGCTTCGGAATGCGCAACGACCCAGGAAACGACCCAACGCAGCGAAGCTTCTACGGTTCGGACATCAGCATCCGCTTCAAAGGACGCTGTCGTTCAAGAGTCTCAGCAAGCCTCAGCACATACATGCACTACGATTGCATCATCGCAATGCTCAGGAAGCACACAGGGAAATGGAGGACGCGCCTCACGGGAGCTGCGCAGCATACTTGTGCGCGAGGATACCTCCGACAGTCTTCAGAGACAAGAAACTGGCGCCGTATATCCTACACCGCACACATGTTCCGTAGTGTCGGCAACGTCGAAACGCAGCTTCGACAGCAACGTCATCATCAGCCCACCGTCAGGCAAGCGGAGAAAGACTCGAAGCCCGCTGGCAGACGCTCGTGGGAACAGGACTCTTGGCTCGTTTAATTTTGATTCCCAGACGAAGGTTATTCATATTTTTGCGGAAGAAGGCCTGAAGGTGCAGGTTCACACCGGGTCGCCCGCAGAAGAGTAGATGGTCATCCTTGGATACCCGATAATGCAAATGCGCTTCAAAGCTACACCGCTATCTTCTCCGCTCGCTCCACTAAACCGATTGATGCGTTCGTCTGTCTTTCTGACGCAGTAGCACTCGCGGCCATGATCACTGTCTTCAAATGGGTGAAATTATTGCAGCTATGTCTGTGAGAGATGATACACAAGACTACTCAAGTCCTCCGCTCCACCCCATCCTTCACGCAAACTCATCAGCCCCACCCTCCCACTCCCGGAAGACCTCTACAGGGAACAAATCCGCAATCCTCTGATACCCTGCGGGGTTAGGATGTAAATAGTCACCGCTGTCATACGCATCGGCCAACTGACTCGGAATCTTCGGATCCGCAAGCATCTTGTCAAAGTCCACAACGGCGTCGAAGGTCCCGCTCTCCCTGATGAACTTGTTCACCTTCTGGCGCGTCTTTTCCCGCTCGGCGTTGCTGTACGGCTGCCCGGTGAAGTTGGCGGGTGCGCTGAACGGCGTGATGGTGGCTGCGAAGACGGGGATGCCGAATGCGTGCATGCGGGTGACCATCTGTGCGTACGCTTGCGTCAGGCCTTCGTACACTGCATTCTGGGCCGCGGGCGTGACGTCCGCAGTCCCGATGTCGTTGACGCCCTCAAACACCATGGCGTACTTGACGCCGGGATGGCTGAGCACATCCCTCTCCACCCTGCCCAACGCGTTCGGCCCCAGCCCGTCCGCCAACACGCGGTTCCCGCCAGCCGCCATGTTCGCAATCCCAATTTTCGCTGTCCTCGAATTCTTCTGCAGCCGCGCAAGCAGCAGATCGGGCCATCTGTTGTTCTTGTCCGTAGTGCTGCCGCGGCCGTCGGTGATGGAGTCGCCAATTATAGCCAGTGTGCCCGTGGAAGGCGGGACCCAGGCCTCCACCGCGGAGACGAAGTACCAGTGCGCCGCAGATTGCGTGGCCGCGTTCGATATATCCAGTGCAGGCGCAGAGACAGCGTCGCCGAACTGCCAGAATGACGTCGTGCGGCTGCCGGGGTGCGAGGTGATGCTGTTCGTCGTCTGGCCTGTGGCGAGGTAGATGGAGACGGTGAGCATGCTTTGGGGTTTGATCTCAAAATTTAGAGGGTCCGACACAGCGAGTGCGCCGTTGGGTATCGAGATAGAGGATTTGCCCGAGAAGGTTACTTTTTGGAGGGTGGAAGGTACGATTTGGTGGACGCCTGCGCTGCCGTTCACGGGCAGGGCGATGGTCACCGCGGTGATGGGCAGGTTGGTCACGCCGAACACGTTGGAGATCTTGAGGCGGATTTGCGAGGCGCCAACGGTCATGTGCAGGGTTTCGCGGAGAGTGGAATTGACGAACACGGCGCCGGTTTGGTTCTGGGGATGTTAGTGGGGGCGTGATGCAGGCACTGGGCGGCGTACGAATGGAGCTGGCGGGAGATTTGCTGGCTCTGTGAGCTGCGGCATGGACGCCCAGGTATCAATCCAGTGCCCGTTTGGAGGGTTTGGTCGAACGGCACGTTTCGCGTGCTTTCCGCCAGAGAAATCATTGCTGTGCGCTGACACTACTGGGAGCAAAGCCGCAGCCAAAGCGACCAAGACCTGAAGAGCATGCATCTTGACCAAACTCACTACCGCTTGAGAGTCCGCAGAGAAGAAGAAGTCTACACATGCTGGGAGCTCGACCTTTAATACCTCCCGGCGCTACGGGAGAAGTCATGGCGAGGTAGCGGAATATCGACAGGGCTAACGAAGTCATGGGCGTCGATGCGGGAGGAGCCAATCCCGAGACGGTTCCTGGCGGGCGCTCCATGCGGGGATCGACTAGATTACGGATAAATTGCGCGTAGACGTCGAACGCGCCGTAGACCCGGAACCCAGCAATTTAACCATCGGTCCAGTGATGGACGCTATGATATCAGACCTTCGAAAAAGAAGTATCGCCGCAGTATAGGCATCGGGCCGGCGCGAGATGCGAATAAATACCACCAATGGCTGCGTTAGTACATGTGTACGAGTCGTTGCGCAGCGAGATGAAATAAAAAACTTGCGGAGGAACCATCACGAGCAAGAGCATCAAGTGGAAAAAGTAACTCAAATTATTGGTATCGCCGCATTGAACCGAACCTTCAAGCAGTTAGAAAGTGTCCATGAAGTCAGTGTACAGTGCACACCTGCTCAACGCCGGGCCGGCTCGAATGATCCGATCCGTACACGTAGTGCGCGAGGAGCGGAAAGTAGATGCAGAGCAGTGATGCGAGGCCGAGTCGTGGCTCCAACCTTGGTGCGCAGAAGGCTTCCCAGCTCGCCGGACCTGCGCAAGCATTCAGTCGTCCTGTCAACTGGGTCTGCCTGCGGAGGAAGCCGCATCATCATTCGTGCAACATGTGTTCATCGTAAGTCTTGATCTCATCTCGTTTCCCGGCCTCAAAAGTCGTCATCGTCACTCTTCTTCTTGCGCCTGCTGGACGCTTTTTTCTTCTTGCCGCCGTCCACGTCCATGGCGTCCTCGCTCTTGTCTGCGGCTGCAGGCGCGTCGGCGACCTTGGCCACGATGTCGCTGAGGAAGTCGAACTGCGGGTCGTTGGCGATGGCTTGCTTGAGGTGGACGGCGCCGACGCGCTTGGAGTTGCGCGCCTTGGCCTCGGCGGCGGACTTGGTGACGAGGGAGACCATGAAGAGCTCGAGTGCTTTTGCTGCCGGGGGTCAGTTTGTGCGCACTGCAAAGCGTTCCGCAGAATCAAGGGCGCGGGGTCTGAAACGCATTCTGGGGCGGGGCAATGCGTGCCGCAGCGGAGGGACAGCGCGAGGGAAGGGACACGCACAAACAACAACAGGCGTGACCTGCGCGACCTTGCCAACGTCGTCGTCGGCCTGCATGATGCGCTTTATCCGCGCGACGGGAAAGTGCACCGTGATGTTGACGTCTGGGGACGCTTGGGGGGCGCCATTGTCCTCCCGCTTCACGCCCTTGCCCCGCGGCGTGTCCATCTGGGCGACGGGCGCGTCCTGGCCGGGCACGTAGTCTGCATCTTGCATGCCCTCCTCCTTGCGCACGCCCCGCGGCATGGGGATCGCGTCAGACAAAGGCAGGGCCTTGGCCTGGAGGGTCGGGCTGGAGAGGGGCGGCGAGTAGGGCAGCGAGTGCGAGATGGAGCCGCGGTAGCCCTGGTGCTGCGGGTGGACGGGCTCGTCGTCGTTGGAGCAGTGGCTGGTGGAGAGGTCTGGCGATTGGGGCGCCCACATGTCCGACATTCGCGTTCTTTATGGCAGGCCTTGCGGGATGCCAGCAGGGGTGCGCCGTTGCGATTGGGGCGAGAAGCGAGGCACGGCGAGTGGATGCGAGCAGCGGGTGGAGCTCACAGCACAGTAGCGCCGTGCTGCGACGCGGGCACTGGATGCGGGCTTTTATGTTCCTTTCTAGTCCTTGCGAGCGCAGTGCCAAGGCCCCAGCGCCCCCTCGACGAACAATGCAATGCGGCTGCCTGCTGCTGCTCTCTACTCCACCGCTCGCGCCCGCCCACCACCGCGACTTGGGTCGCCGGCGGGCTCGCGGAGCGTCGCAGGCTGGGTGATGATAAGAGCACTCCGAGACGCGCGCGCACCTCTGAACCGGTGCTGCGCGCTGCCCGTCCTCCCGCACGCGTCGCCCTTCGATGACGAAGCCCGCCCGCCGCCAGGCTGTGCCGTGGTTCTGTCACGACTGGCGCCCGCGCAGGACTCGCGCAGACGTCGCTGACGGTGAATTACTTGATCTAATCTGACAGCCTGCGCGCGAGGAAGTTGCTTTCATGGCTCGTTGCCCGGCGGGGCCGCCACTTCCCCCCTCGGTCGCGACGTCCGGCGGCCATGTTGTCAAGGACACGATGCAGAAGAGCGGCGGAATGTCCGGAGCGTCGCCATCAGGCTGCGCTGCCTGCGAGAGCTCCTCGAGGGGTATAGTGCTCTCGGTCGCTAGAAATAATCGCCCAGATACGAATACATACTGTACAACCCGACTACCTCAGGTATCCTTTACGATGCTGCCGTCCTCTTTCCTGCCCGCCCGCCCCGGCCCCTCTCGTAACCACGTCTCTGCGAATCCGGCCTTGGGATCCTCGTCGACGAGGCCTCGAGACCGCCGCACGTCGAGCACGGCGTTGCGCACCCGCCTAGTGCATTCTTTACGCAGCGCGACTACCTCTTGCGAGTATTTGAGCGTGTCGTTGAGGACCCCGACCTCGAGCTTCCCGCTCCTCGCCTCTTCCCGCGCATGTATCTGCTTCCAGCGCGCGCGCAGATCTCCAAATACCTTCTCGCCGTCCAAGACGTCGCCAAAGGTGATGCTGATGTTCTTGCCCGGTCGCGGGAGGAAGCGCGGGAATGTGCGCTCCTCGCTCATCGCCTCTTGCGGTCCGTCAATCCACATCGGCACGACGTCCGGCATGGGATCGCTCTCCAGTATCAATCGCGACACGCCCCATTTGAAGTAGCGCATTGTCCTGTCCGGGTGCTGATGTATCATGCCTTCTGGGAAGATGTGAACCCAAGCATGGCGGCGTGTGAGGTATGCGGACGGCGAAGGAAACGTGTCGGTGCCGTTCGTCGAGAACGTGAGGTGACCGCCGCTGAACGGGTCAGAGACGTCTGGGCTGCGGAACTTTTTGGACGGCTTCCCCAAGTGGTCGCTTGCGTTGAGGAACGGCCCACGGCAGAGCAGGCGTATCGCTTGCGTTATGGTGGGCTGGAAGAGGCCGCCGAAGTCTGAATGCACGGAGCGATGCGTAGGAAGGACTTGGCCCAGTGTGAAGAAAGTCGAGAGACCCCTACGCCGTCAGCATGTCGCAAAGGTCAGCGAGGAGGAACTCACTTGTTTGTAAAGCATAAGTCGTAGCTGCCCAAGCCCCAGCGCATGTTGTCAGGGCTGAACAGGTAAGACAGCGGCATGACACCCCATACCATCGGGTCGTCAAGTCTATGGAATGACGTATGAGTTTCGATTCTTGCAAACTCGACAGCGAACGTACGTACACAGAGACATGGTTCGATACTACGTGTGTCAATTGTATCCTACAGAGTCGCTTCGTGGTCGCATACCCGTAATCAGCCCTCGTTCCCTTCCCTCAACATCCTCGCGCGCCTCGAGCAGCTTCATAAAATTGTCCAGCCCGTGCGTCTCCGTCTTGCTCATGGCCAAAAAGCCGCGGCAGAGCAAGCCCACGGCGCCCATGACGAAGGCGGAGCCGGCCCTCCATGGCGCGCTCGGGGCAGCGGGCTGCTCTTCGGGGTCGGGTCGCATCGCAGGTGTGGTGAGGTGAGAGTGCGCAAGAAGGCCATGAGCGGAACATGGCAATGTTTTCTCGGAACGGGCAACTAGCGCGCCACGTGTGGCTGGCGCGTCGTCGGAGAGGCCCTGACACTTTCCTGGCGTGCCGCACCCCAGACTACAGGCGACCAAACTCGAGATTCACATCATCACCTGACGACTGGAGTGCAGGCAATCGCACCTCCCCTTCTACTATCTGTCGCTACGGCCCCATTCCAGCCTCGGCCCAAACACGTGCTCCTCCCTTCACCTGCACACCTCCCAAACCACCCATCACCGCCGCCATCATGCCGCCCCCAAAAACAATCTTCACCTCCCACGAGCGCAATAACATGAAAGCAACCTGGGGCTCCCAAGCCGCCCGCCTCTCCCGCGACTCCTTCCTTCCCTTCGGCAGCTGCCAGCTATGTCTTCTCCCCGCCGTCGACCCCGTCTGCTGCCCGTCAGGTGATCTTTTCTGTCGCGAATGTGCGATGACCAACCTACTCGCGCAGCGCAAGGAAATCAAACGACTGGAGAAAGCAGCGGAGCGACGGAAAGAAGAAGAGGAGGACCAGCGGGCACGCGAGGATGAAGAAGCGAGGCTGCGTGCGGTAGCGGAGTTTGAGGCTGTGCAGATGGGGTTGAAGGTCAAGCATGGCGCTGGGTCGAGGGTTGTGGGCCGGGAAGGCGGGAAGATTGTTGTGGAGAAGGAGGAAGAGGGTGCTGCGCGTGGGACGAAGAGGAAGTTTGAGATTGATGAGGAGGAGCTGAAGCGGATTGCCCTTGAGGAGCGCAGCCGCGCGAAGCTAGCGCTCGACGAGGAGAAGAAGGCGGCGAAGGGGCATTTACCCAGCTTTTGGGTCCCGGGCGAGACGCCGGATCAGAATTACAGGAGCATGGAGGTCGCGAAGCGAAATCCGACCTGTCCGTCGGGCGATCCGGAGCATCCCCATGCGCTGTCGCTCAAGACGCTGGTGTCGGCTAACTTCAACATGGAGAAGTCGCCTGAGACGGGGAAGTCGACATTCACGTGTCCGAGTTGTCGCAAGGCGCTGTCGAACGCATCGAAAGCTGTGATTGCGATACCGTGCGGTCATGTGCTGTGCAAGCCTTGTGTGGACAACTTTTTAAGACCAGAGCACAGGCATCATCGAGATGCACACGATGATGGACCGGAGCCAGAGACTGTGCATTGCTATGTCTGCGATGCAGATTTGACCAGTGTGCCGGAGACGAAGTCCAAGGAGAAGGAGGGAAAGAAGAGCAAAAAGGATAAGGTGAAAGGACTGAAGCCAGGGCTAGTCGGGATACGTAGCGAAGGCACGGGGTTTGCCGGTGGTGGAAAGGCAATGGTCAAGAAAGATGGCGTGGCTTTCCAGGTTTGAGAGATATGTTTGTCGTGCAGGCCGTGGAGTTGCGTAAGATGAATTAGGAGAAGGCATCAACAGCAGAGTAATGGTCTTTTGCATGTCACAACCGGATCAGGTTTCGCGGGATAGAGATACTAGGCATGATCATCATGATCCCCACACGCCATTGCAACATGTGTCGAACAAAGCTACCTAAATTTCGCAGGTGCCTCCCCGCCAAGATTTGACAGCTTTTAGACATAGACGTGTGAGATAGTTCCCCAATCGTGATCTCTTTTAGTCGCATCAGTGAGGCAAAAGCAGTGCGAGGGAGAAACGAGTCCGTTGAGGATGGTTGTATACCTTACTCTCCCAACTTTTCTTTGTCCGCGGCCGCCGAAGGAGGCCAGTATCCATCACCCCTCGCAGGTGCTGGATTATCATCACGGTCCCCTAGTCAAATTTCAAGAATGAATTACCATACGTCGCCGATGTGCGAGCGAGCCGCTCCACTAGATATATTCGATCGGAGCCTAGCTTTTTCTAAGAGCGGTTGCCACTATCTGGAGACATATAAGGTGATGTCGGACGCTTCTGGTCTTCCTAGAGAAGCCGGGTGAGGAATTAAGAGGGAGATGAGCGTGATCACATACCCTGCTACCGTGAGAGACCCTCGTTTCTCATAGGATTTAGTGAGGTCGATTGGGCTCCTTTGGAAGGTTTGTCTTCGAATTCCTTGTGAGTCCATAGCCATGTTGATTTTAGAACAGAGTTTTCTTCGGTAACACGCGCATGATCTTCTCTTTCAAGCTATTCGGCAAGCCCACCCATGTCGTTACGCATCCTCGCCACGTATCTATCATCCATGGCAATCCCGATACCTTCGAAATCACTAGCGTTCTAAAGGCTGCTTTGGTTGCTCTAGGTGCTTCAAGTGAGGCTTCTGAACTTTTTTGGAGCCCGAGAATGCAATCAGGCGTATCAAGCAAAGGTATCATTCCTCTGTCGCATGGTTTCCAGATCCGTCAGACTTCGGGGAATAATTGAAGTTCTAGCACAACATATTTGTATATTTCTAACGAGGCAGACTTCACCAGGAGCCATTGTTGAAACTAAGGAGGCCAACCTGGGATATATCGCTGGGTTTTCTCATGTCCGCGTGGCCTCAACGTGTGGGTACATGGTCCTCCTTTGCTCCTAAGGATGCTGAAGTACCCCGGGTTTTAGTTTCAATGGCCTTCACCGCCGGTCTATCACTCCTACTTGGAAAGCTCTGCCTGCTAACATTGCTCTACCGATTCTTTGGACACATTGACCGTGTCCGGTATCACCTCTTCATTACGGTGGCTTTATTCTTTCCTCTGCTAGCTTCGTGTATCCTCTTTCCAATCATGGCCTCACCACCTCGAGGTAAGCCTCGGGGAACGGAAAATTACGTAACTAAGGAAGGATCCATTGATCTTTTGTGGCGTCCTTATACCGAAAGGCCAGCTGCCAGGCTTCTGGATCTTCATGTACCGGGTATCACCACTCACGTATATCGTCGTAGGCCTCCTCACTGTCGGCATATCAAATAGGGCATTCGAGTGTTTGGAAAGCGAGCTCGTCATTCTAAACAATCCGAAGCTGATGGCGTGCCAAGAATATCTGACAATTTACCTTGAATTAGTAGGAGGTAGATTCTTGAATCCAGATGCGAGGACTGGCTGCAAGGTCTGCCCAGTGTAAACGGGTGAAGAGTACTTGAAAATGATGAATATCAGTTGGGCTTATCGATGGCAGTATCTCGGATACATTTGGTGTTCGTTCTGTTCAACATTGCAATGACCTTTTTGGCGTATTGGGCCTTTAGAGTGCGGAAGTTGCGAATTATCCAAAGTAAGGGCAGGGATCCATAGTCACAGGCCAATTTCTATACATGTTCCCAGCCCAGCCATCCACTGAGTACTAGGAAACTTTGAACAACACATCAAGACTGAATTTACAGGTTCATACAACCAATTCATTTCATCCATGGCATTGAACACCTGGCATATTCTCTTCGACCAAGGCCACCGACCAGCGTCGCCGTTCTATCACATGCCGTCCTGATAAGACTCAAACCCCTTAGCATGCACCAAAGTCACCTTCCATAGCCCATTCAGCCCAAACATACCCCTACTTACTTCTCCTCATCGTCCATCTTGAAGATCATCCTCGAGTTTGGCGTGGTGGGGGACTCAGCCGGCGTTGTCATCTTCGAACTCAGGGGCCTATTCTTCTCCGGCGACTCGCTAGCCCTGACATTCAGGAACGGATTTGGTAGCGGCGTGCTGATAGTGAGGCCCCGGCGATTGCGGCTTCGAGGGGTCTTAGGGCGGCCGACTGGGACACTGAAACCCGTTTTGGCAGGGGCAGCAGTGTTGAGGTTGGTGTTGCTGTGAGGCCAACCTGCGGGGAAGGATGCTTTAAGCTTGGAGGCGGAGGCGGAGGCGGACTGAGGGATAGCGATGGCGGGGGTGGCGGGAGTAGAATCGCCGCCTTTGGTGGTGGTGTCCTGCGGCGGGGAAGGCGGAAGGGGGATTGCAGATGGAGTCGTGGGACCTGGGTCGCGCTTGGTGGTCGAGGTGGACTTGTCAGAGGAGTGAGCAATATGAGCTGTAGAAGAACACATTGTGGTGGTGTATTCTTGGAGATGTTCGTGATCGAGTTGTAGATTGGTGCTCGAGGTAGTTCGACTGCCTTAATTTGTGTCAGTGTGATACTGGCAATTTGAACTATATAACTACCTGGTATGCAGCCGTTTGTAGCGTATCGAGTGACTGGATCTGGCGTTATCTGCTTGCGCAGTCTGCTTGCACGATTGACGCAAGGGTGAGTCGTCGCTGGTGTCTCGGTGTCGAGGGAATTATGCGATTCTTTTGACTGCGAAGCTTTGGGTGCTTTCGGAAACTGCTTTGAATGAATTAGCACGACCCACGATCGACTACGCGAGGACTCTAAGTAAGGGGGAGGCGCTTGAAGCTCTTTCAGTATGTAGTTGAAAAGAGGCAAAATAGGACCGACCCAAAATGGAAAGATATCTGAGGGCGCGCATGCCCCCAGGCACCAGCACGCCATTGGCGAGTGAATAACAACACCAGCAAACGGAACACTGCAGTGTTGCCTATGGTGATATGGCTTCAACGATAAGATGGCTCAAGGTAAGAAGTTTCGCATGCTCGTCACGTGTGACATTGTTCACTCTGGACGCTATCGCTGATCTATTCAGGCGTTCAGATCACGCGGGCGGTGTGGCTGATACCAGTTTTGTGCTGATCACGATGTGTGAACACTCAGTAGCAGCTCGAAGCAGTATC
The DNA here is from genome assembly GCF_001642045.1 of Paraphaeosphaeria sporulosa. NCBI lineage: Eukaryota > Fungi > Ascomycota > Dothideomycetes > Pleosporales > Didymosphaeriaceae > Paraphaeosphaeria > Paraphaeosphaeria sporulosa. The sequence goes on from NW_017253365.1 coordinate 1,334,767, forward strand.
ATATGTGGAACTCAGCTTGCAAAGAGAGCTGGGACGTGTCGCTAGACCAAAGTAAAGACGTGTAGCAGATGCAGGTCGCATGTTGCATTGATTTCCACTCATAGTGTCCGCTAGACTATAGGGATGAGTATCCTAACGTTATGATCGCAAATGTGTATTATGATATCCGTACACAGGCACTGATTTCGTCTTAGCATCCGCTGTTTCCAGCATGATCCACTGCCTGACAGCCAAACCAGTTCCATCTTCCCCCATGATTCGTCTTTTCGTATTCGCCCCCGAAGCTCATGTTGCCATCGTTCGTAGACCATACATGTTCTACCAGACGCATTTGTCATATTGTCATCGCTCTGCAGATCCGTACCCAAACCACCAGTTCAAGGATCAGCAATCGTCGGAGCCTGGAAAGCCGGTTCCTCCCCTTTCTCTGCGTTCTTCTCCGTATCCCTGTGCGCCTCGCGCACCACAGGCGCGAGCCGTAGCGGCGTGACCGGCAGGAAAAACTTCTGTCCCTGATCCTCTTTCGCAGCCACTTCATCCTTAGTCGTAGCAGAAGCCCTAGCGCGGCTCTCACAAGCGCACTTCATGACCGGTGAAGCCGCGTTGTCGGCGATATAAGCGCAGGTGTGAGGAGCCACGCGCTCTTGCTCTTCCTTCGAACCCGGCGTCAGGCGCAAGAAAGGGCCCCAGCCGTTGTCGCCGAAGTCGAGGTTGGGGCGGGTGGCGCCACCGAGGTCGTGGCCGGAAGCGGGTTGGCGGGCTGCGGAGGGACAGACTTGGGCTGGTGCCGAGGCCATGTTTACTGTGGTACGTGAGGTGCGTAGGTGGTGATTTGTGTTTTGTGAGTGAGGTGGAAAGTGCGAGGTGTCGTGCCGTGGGTTACGCAGATGTGAGCAGGTGAGTGAGTGGCGTGTTCAATTTAGTCGCAAGGCGGAGCTCACAGTTGAACTTCGAGCGGGCGCCTGGTGGATCTCAAGATCGCGGTGTGAGTGTCCTGGGCGTTGGTTGGGGAGCTGATGAACCTCGGGTCACGAGCGAGATGGGTCACAGTGTAATGGTGGTGAGTGAATGCGAGGTGGTACGCCAAATGGAAAGTCGGATTTCATTTACCTAACGGCGTGGAAGCTTGCCCATAGAGTAGAGCAGCACGTGGCTCTAGCACTGGATAATGCTCGCTCTAATTCGTCCGCTGCCGATTGAAAGAGCAAGAGCGTCCAAAGCCGCCTGACCAAGAACTTGCCAACAGACCCCCATAATGGACGTCTAGGGGGGATATGCTAAGCGTGACAAATTGTTCAGCACGTCAGTTGGAGATGTACAATTGGCGCACGAGCAAGCACCTTGATAGAAGCACATTGAAGAGTGGACAGATATACTGAATCGGATATCTACGCTCGCTCACTCAAAAGATTGTCCACCTACTCATGAGCTGCCAATACCCTTGAGATGCTCCTCGTGCAACTTCTTCTGCTTCTCCCATTCCTTCCGCAGCTTCTTTCCCTTGCTCTTCGGCACATCAACGCCTTCCTTGTCCTTCGTCGGCACACCATCGTCATCCCACGCGCTATACTCATCTGTCTTGAACATGTCCTTGGGGTTGATCCTCGCCTGCTCCGCTAATTTGGCTTTCTTCTCCGCCTCTTCACGCTCGCGCTTCTGCTTAGCCTCAGCCTTCTGCTGGGCGATAGCTTCTTTCTGTTCACGTTCTGCCCGCAGCTCGGCATCCACAGGGCGCACCATCGCCGGTGCGTTGGTTCTGTCTTCAAGGTACACGCCTGCGTTCCACAGGTGCGTGTCCCGGAGCTCGTCGCACAGGTCGAGGTAGGCTTTTGCCTCCGCCTTTTGCTGCGAGAGGAGTATCAGGTCTTCTTGAAATTTCGAGAGGAGCTCGGCCCAGGGAACAGCTGCAGCGTCCTGTTGCTTGCTTGGCTTGTCCTTCGAGACGAGTGAATCTATTCTCAGAGGCTCCTTCGCAATAGCACGCTGTCGAACTTCATCACGCAACCGAGATGCGGCATAGATATAATCCTTGCCCTCTTCGGGAATGTCGACCCCTGCCCACCCAATACCGCCATCATCCGGCGACGCTTTGCCGTCCAGGCCGAAGATCCTTACCATCCTCGTTACATATTGGCCCAGCTGTCTGCTAACATCATCGCTGAGTCCCGCTTTGTCGGCCGTGTTCCATGCTTCGACCAAGCCGCGAATCGCGCGAAGGGCGGTCGGGGTGTCAAATGAGTCCGCTAAGGCCTCATTAACTTTCAGCTTGGCCGTAGCCAACGCTTCAAGCACTCTTGCATCTTCTGTTCCAGTCGAATTCGTGTTTGGATGCATCTCGAGATCTTTGATGCGCATGAAAAAGCTCGAGACGTAGCTCTCAAATCCAGCCGCAGCTCTCTTCATATCGTCTTCTATTTGAACCCCCGAGTGCCAACCTGGGCTCAGTCAGTCTGCGTCTCACACAAGAGTAGTGACAGTGCTTCGCTTGTTCAGCCAAGCCAAGCCAAGCGGAAAGTCGTTCTGATGTCCTAAGTAGGCACACAGCAGACATCCTCGTGCTTAGCAGAATCACCCGGTCTCAGTTCTTACCTCCCATCAAGAATATAATTCGAAGGCTTCTTGGGGTAAACTCGCCATTAGATAAGGCTTCTCTAATGGTGATGAAGTTCCTGCCAAAAGACGATCCGTTAGCAAGGCTCTGTTATTATTGTAGACCGTTGCTTTGAGTCTGTACTACTCTTGCAACTAGGGTTCTTCTCACTTTAAGCTCTTCGCTTAATATTGTCAGCGTGATTCGGTAGAGGAGCAGATACCCCGTGTACATCTCCATCAAGCGAAAAAGACTAGAAATCTTTCCTTCTGCAAGAAGAGCACGTCCACGTTGTACTGGGTAGTTTACTTACACATCTTCGAACCTGCGATGCTTAGATGTCCCATGTGCAGAAAGTACTAAAGGAGGTCAGCAGTGATACATGATGTGCTGGACTTGATTAGACTTGCATTGATCCACTGTTTCCCGGTTGACCAATAGGCTTCGCTCTGCGCAAGCTCGTTGTCGTGATGAGGGAAGCAGAGGTCAATTCCGCCGCTGTGAATGTCAATCTGTTTGCCCAGCGTCTCTGAGGCCATCACCGAGCACTCTATACTCGAAGTCAGCTGAATTACAGATAGCAGTTTGCTACGGGTAATAACCTACCAATGTGCCAACCTGGCCTTCCCTGCATGAAGGAGGACTCCCAAGCTGGCTCGCCTACTCGACTGGCTTTCCAAAGTGCGAAATCTCCCTCTGAGCGCTTGCCAGATTTAGTAGACAGAGAGCCCTCGCCGTCTGCAATGAGACTGCTGTCATGTTTGTTCCATGGTTCAAGCCTCGCGTAATGATTGCCCTCGACCTTCTCGAACGCGGCGATGTCGAAGTACACCCCAGTGTCAGTCGCATAACCGAAGCCCTTCCGCACGATCTCTTCGGTGAACGAAACTACCTGCGGAACGTATTCAGAGACTCTTGTTGTCACGTCTGGCGGAAGGACGTTCAAAGCCTCCATGTCTTCGTCGAACAGGATTTCGTATTTCTTGGCAAGGGCACTGAAAATTTCGTGGTCGCTGCTAGAGATGGAGGTGCCGTACAGAGAGTCCAGATAAGGCATCAGCACATCGGAGGCGTTGTCGTAAAAGTTGGCGGCGTCCTCGTCTGAACCTTTGGTTGGTGAGAGCAATGCGGTGGCTGCCTTAGCCAGGGTTTGAATGTGCATCTTGATTTTGGCTTCCTTATCACCAGGGGGATTAATGCCGTCGAGGGACTTGCCGGCAAGTACTGAGGCATACTTCTCCGCGGACTCAGAACTGAAGTCTTCAGGTTTCAATTCGGGAGTGAGCAGAGGCAGCTTCTCCGCCGCGTACGCATGGAACGCTTTGAGGGTGGTGGCGAGGGCATCGGCCGTGACTTGAGGATGTTGGGATCGAAATTCAGACAAAAGGTGTTGCTGCCTTGCGCGAAGAATGATCTTATCATCAATGTCGGTCACATTTTGCACGTATTGCACTTGGAAACCAAAATAGTCCTTCATGATTCTCCGAAGAATGTCATTCGAGACATAGTTCCTTGCATGACCCAGATGGCTGTAGTCGTAGGTTGTCGGGCCGCAGCTGTACCAGGTCACCCTCTTGCCTTCAGGGTCGATAGGCCGAAACGGCGTTTTGGTCTTGGTGAGGGAATTGTAGACCACGAGCTTAGAGGGCGCGCCGGGATGCGGCTCCTGCCAGGGAGGTTGCTGTGCCATTGTGCTACGGAGTCGAAGGGGTGTGGTGAATCGAAATGCTGTGAACGTAATTCGTGAAAAGCGGCTGACTGAAGAATGCAGGAGCATTCAGGAGAGAACAAAGGTAAGAAGAGAGAGGGGAAAGGCCGAAAGGCAGACGCCAGAAAAGGGCAGTGACCCTGAGCCTGTGGCGGTGCGCGATGACAGTACCGCAGATGGACAGGTGTGAGTCAGGTCAGGTGACGTAGAGTCCCGATTTGGGCTTGGTTGTTGGACGTCAACAGTCCGCCCAGATACCGCAAGTCCTTCTCTGGGTTTCCGTCGAAGGATGGTCAGGCCGAGCGAGAGCGGACGCGCGAATGGGTGAAGGAAAGGCGAAGGTGGGTTGTGGGATATTGCACGAAAGCGACAGCGTGAGGGTGAGGTGCCAGATCGCTCCTAGCGCGCGGACCACGCAATCTGATCCTTGCGCCCCCACAGGCCGCTGCCCCGCCCAATTTTTTCGTGATCGCGTCGAGCTGCTTGACCGCGTCCAGGTGCGCCTACGATCATCATGGCGCCTGCCGTCTCGCCCTTCCTCGATCCCGGCACAAGCTCCTCCGCCAACAGCCTCGGCATCCTCCAGCTGAAGCGCGACCACCTTATTCCCACCGTCCTCTCCGATGCATCGTCGACCGAATACGCCGAGGGAAATGTGGTGAACACCCGCTTCGGCAGCTTCACTCACAACAGTCTTATCGACAAGCCTTGGGGCACACAGATCCTCGCCTCGGTCGTGGATACGGGCTCGCGCGGCGGCAGATCGAAGAAGAGGAAGCGCGAAGCCAATGGCGAGGGCCCTGCGGCAGAGGATGCTGCTGGCAGCGAAGAGCCTGTCAGAGGCATTGTGAAGGCTGCGACAACTGCGAGCAGTGGATTTGCGCATCTTGTACCGCCCACGCCAGAGACATGGACGCTGTGTCTACCCCACAGGACGCAAGTCGTCTACACGCCCGACTATAGCTTCATCATTCAGAAGACCCGCCTGCGACCGGGGGACCACATCATTGAGGCGGGCGCTGGTAGTGGCAGCTTCACTCACGCGGTGGCAAGGACAGTGTTCAACGGCTACTCTGGGCTGGAAGCACCAGAGGAGGACAAGGACGGACAAGAAGCAAACGGGACAACCTCACGCAAGAGAAAGAGACGGCAGCAGCGCCACGGCCATGTCTACAGCTTCGAATACCACAAGCCCCGCGCCGAGCAGCTGAGAGAAGAGCTCGTCTCTCACGGCCTCGACCCCCTCGTCACAGTCACCAACCGCGACGTCTACGCCGACGGCTTCTGCGTCGACACTGAAGACGAGAATGCACCCAACGCCGACGTAATATTCCTCGACTTGCCAGCACCTTGGCTCGCGCTGAAGCATCTCACGCGCTCGCCTCCTCCCCCGGCAGTCGTCAAATCCATCGCTTCAGACCCATCCACGCCCACTGCCGAGCCGACCACATCCACATCCACACCCCAAGCACCGAAACCCTTCCGCTCGCCGCTCAACCCCAAGACCACCACCAGGCTATGCACCTTCTCTCCGTGCATCGAGCAAGTTCAAAAGACCGTCGCCGCCATGCGCTCCTACGGCTGGCTCGACATCGAGATGTTCACCATGGAGCATAAGCGCCTCGAAGTGCGCCGCGAGCGCGTCGGGCTCGCCGAGGAAGGCCTCCGCGGCGCGAACCCCTCCCCCGCGACCGTCCAGGAAGCCGTCCAGCGCCTGCGCGACGTCGAAGACCGCGCCAAAGTGTTCCACGGCCTGCAGAAGGAGAAGCAGGAGCAGGTGATGCGGCGTGCCGAGGCGAAGAAGCGCGGGGAGAAGGCGCCTGCTGCAGAGAGTGAGGCCGACGGCCAGAAGAAGAAGACCGAGGGGTTGCCGCCAAGCAAGCACGATCGGTTGGAGCGCGCGAAGAAAGAGTCCGAGAGCAGGGCGCTGTTCAAGGAGGGCAGGCTCGTGTGTCGGACCGAGCCTGAGATCAAGACTCACACGAGTTATCTGGTGTTTGCGGTGCTGCCCGTTCAATGGACGGCAGAAGACGAGGAGAAGGCGAGGAGGAAATGGGAGTGAACAGATAACAAACGGACATGTTCGCTGCACGCGTTCGCGGCTTAACCTGCGATAGAATACAATTCCCCACGATACCCCCGAGCCAATTCCACTCCTTCGCCTGCATGCCGCCACCGTCCCCTTCCCATTCGCTTTCAAATCCTCTCCTGAACTGTCGATTCGCTCGAATGGCGAAAACACTTGTTCATTGGGTGCGGCTACTGGCACCCAAGCGGCGCTATCGAGCGCACGTGCACGCCGTTCAAGTACCCAGGTACCTATTCATAGACCTCGGCGCCGATCCCTCGGCAACACCGCGAACGCACAACCGCATCGTGACATTGACACTGACAGACGATGGTGAAACGAAGCAGGGTCCATGCGATTATTGTTTGGACTATCGAAGGGTGGTCGAAGTGAAGGTGAACTATCGAATTGACGGTAGATCTCCATGATACGGTACTGTGCTACTGCTACTTGAGCCTGACTCGTGTGTTCTACCCAACTTCGTCTCCAAATGCTGCCATGCTGGATGGCGAGCGCTGGTGTAAGATCCGAGCTTTGCTAATTTCCAAGCTGTTGCCAACCGCGCTTCCAGTGCACGTATCCCATCCTACACAACGCGTGATTGCCCAGGTAAAGACTGGACCATCAGAGATGCCAAGGCCTTTCCTCCACCTCCCTTCCCTCTTCAACCCCACACCGCGTCCTTCGCCCTCTTGCTCCCATCCCTCAGTGGCGGCGTAGAAATGACATGCGTCCACGTCTCCTCACCATCCACAAACAGCCTGTACTTGAGCAGACTCTGCTCGCTTGTCTCAGGCGCCGTGATCTCCACCGCACCAAACTTGCTGTTCCCATCCGGCAGATACTTGATGCACACGTCGCCGTCGTCGATCTCGCTGTACGTGCGGAAGGGGAGGTAGAACATGGACAGCGGGCTCGTGCTGAACTCGTGCACCGTCGCGCTAACGGGCCAGTCCGAGTCCTTGGGCGGTGGGAACGATGTCGCGGCGAACTCGTGGCGGTCGCCGCTGAGAATAACGACGCCAACGTCATGTGTGGATGAGAGTGACCACGCGGCTTCGAGGATTTGGCGCCGCTCGACGAGGTACCCGCCCCAAGTATCTTCGGACCCAAATTGCCAGTTTCTCGTGAACGGGACCCCTGTAACAATGATCTTCCAGTGGACGCCCCGTGGGGGCGGCGTGGCGATCCACGAAAGCAGGTCAGAGAGTTGCGTTGCACCGAGCATGGTCTTGACGGGGTCGTTGGGGTCGGAGTTCTCAGGGCTGCGGTAGGCGCGGGTGTCAACGAGGAAGAAGTCCGCGGGGCCTTGAACGAAGCTGAAGTACGTGTGGCCGTGTCTGTGGGCAGGGGGGTTGGCGGCTGCGTGGTAATGCTGGAAGGCATCATAAGCAGGCACGGCGAGGCCGGTCATGTTACCGTTCCAATCATTCTGGATTTCATGGTCGTCTATGACGTGAATCCATGGGAGGTCCTCACTGACGGAGGGCCAATCGGGGGAGGAGTAGACTTGTCTGTATTCGCGGCGGTAGTACTCTGCGTCTCTTCCTCGCTGGAGCGGGACGTCAGCATAGATGAAGTCTCCCAGGAATAGCATGAAGTATGGTTTCAGCTCGGGGATCCAACGGGCCAGATGCTTGAATCCAGGGAAGTGCAGAGGATGTTGGAAAGGCGAATATGGCACGCCTGCAGATACAGTGAGATTTCTTGTTCATGTGACCCACTCCTTGGTGGACTTACGTGGTTTGATGCAGCTTGAGTGGAGGAAAGTGTACTTGTCGTCTCTGAAAGCGGACAGGTGTCCTGGCCGTGGCGGTGTGGTGAAGGTTCCTGTGGTGTTCCCACTGGACGTCTCGATCACGTACTCGTAGGGGGTGTTCGGGCGTAGGTCTACACACCGGTAAGCAGTAAGAATGGGATGTGAAGGGTCTATTCTGGGAAACCTCACGATCGATCTTGATGTTGGTAGTGAAGTCGGAGTCGCCCGTAAGCCAGTACTCGGGCTGGCTTGACCGGAGCGTGCTCTGCATCCATGACCGCTCGTACTCGTCGATCGACCTGTAGAGCACCTTTACGTCATATGCATACGGCTCTCGTATAAGGATGTTGGCATAGTTGTCAGAAACATAGCCTATGCGGCCAAAGCTCGCGTGATGGTGTGGATGGAAGATTTGTGCACGATAAATGACGTCTGCTATCATGGCCAGCAGAGCCACGTTGATGCCGAACGTGGCCCAGCTCCAGAAGATGGATGACGGGCTCGGTCTGCCCGTGAGCAAGGTCCGTAAGATCTTTGGCTGGCGCTCTTCATACTGGATTTCCTCCTGGACGTCCAGCTCTTGCAGGGGTCCGTCGTCTGCGCCCTCGAGCAGCTCCACGCGCTCAGAGGACTCGGAGTCACTTGTGTCAACCGCCTCTTTTACAATTATGTTCAGCTCGTCGGATATAATCTTGAATGGCGCAGTATCCTGGAGGCTTATGAAGAAGGATGGGATGTAGACCAGGGCCAGCGCGGTAGCGAGGGGCGGTACAATCTGTCATTCCTGTGGTTAGAATACGAGGTGCGCTCTACGGGAGTGTAGACTGACAGATGTAGGTATCTACGGTAATCAATAGTCAGTTTCCGCTTAGACAATACATTGGACGGGGGGGAGTGGAGTCAGGCAGGCGGACAGACCCGGAGTCAGTCGCGATTCGGGCTACTCACCCATCGAAGAAAGATGTATGCGCTCAGGCGCAGGGCTAGCGAGCTCACAAGCGCAATCACGTCGCTCAGCGAGGCCATTGTTACTGCTACGATGTATGCTCTCGCATCGCGCAGCGTGCGTGGTGTCCTGCTGCAAGACGCGCCGCGTGAATTCTCCAGTGACGTATCGCTGACCGACGCCGTCCAGACTGGCGGCCGAGAAGCCATCGCTGGTTGCGGTCTAGCGCGCCCAATTTAGCAGCGACGCAGGTCCGAGCGCCCCCAATAGCCTAGTCCTTTCACACTAACACTGAATCCTCACCTTCTCTCGACCTTCTTGTGGCGGTGCGCAATGACTGGCTCTTCTCGTATTTGCTTCCAAGCTCAACGGCCCAACTACCGCTCCAGGTCGACCCACCCATCCCGCACTGACTTGCAGGCGTTTTCAATGAACCATGTTTCAGGCATTGCCTTTGTGGCCTACGCGTTGTCATTATGGCATTTTTTCTGGGAATGGCACCGAGAGTTTTGGTTTGTATAAATGGTTCACGATGGGGCCCGAGACGGTGGAGACGCCAGATCGACGACCGCTTTCTCTACCACTACGACACTGAATAGAAGAACAGCCTGTTGCCAATTCATCCAGATATTCATGTTTCAATACTGCTCAGAATTTCTCCTTCAATCTCTCAGGATACTCCCACACACTAATCAGCCGATAAACCATCTCACTCTGCACCTGTTCCTGCGTTGAAACATCCGCAATGGGAATAATGCAGAGTAGCTTTCCCCCACCACCCAAATGTCCAAACTGCGGGCAGCCCAAGGACGCGAACCACTCCTGCTCAACCAGCGGTGGAACACCGTCCAGCGGATATTCCAGCTAAACGGTTGCTGAATGACCACTGCCAAACCGCCGCAACAAGGTTGCATTGACGACATCACCACAGCCAACATGGATCCATGAACACTAACAGTCGTTCTTTGACGGGTATGACGCCTAAACAGAAAGATACGGGCCTCTAGGCTGATCGCCTTGCGGTAAACTCTAAACCCTCCTCGCCATACACCATGAGAAAGCTCCCCGGCCCCCACACCCGTGCCGCATCCGCCAACAGATACGCGTGTCAAAGGAACTACCAAGGAACCATCTAAGGAACCATGCTGCGGGACGACGCGCGGAAGCCTGGAGATCTAGGCAGCAGCAGCCTGCAGCCGCTCCAACCGCGAATTTCCCTGCTCGGAGCCTGCACCTGAGGGCCAAATGAGGACGCAGTAAACCAAATAAGCTAAAGATCCTTCCAAGACTTTGGTAAAGTGTACGTCGGAGCCAGCTTGGTGGGAGTCACAAGGCTGACGTACGGCAGATCCTACTCGGGGCCCGGCCACAGGTCACGCTAAGTCGTGGCTATGGGGCTGAGTGCATCGTCGACATCACTACACATTGAGATCTGAGTGATAGTATGGTGTCACGAAGTTGCTGCGAGCAGGTTTTGTTTGTGATTGATTGTGATTGGTGGAGGACTAATTGGACATGTGTTTCCTTGGTTACTATATTTGTTTTGTTTTGTCGACGCATTCTTTTTAGAATTTGTTGTCTGTTTGCTCCTGTTCTCTCTTTTCGTCGCTCCTTGATCTAACATTGTGTCTTGGCTTTCTTTTAATAATGTTCAAGACATTTGCTCTAGTAGGCGATGTCTATGCGACGTTCACACTCTCATGCCATCTGTCGTTTCAATAGTAACACACTTCAGCAGGACCGTTGCCTCTATATGACTCCCTTCTATTCCTTCGTGTGCCGCAATGGCCCATTCATACAGCACTTCGATCCCCAACCCGCTCCACCCACCTTGGTGCACACGAACTCAAAAAGCAGTTTAAATGGTTCCTCGATTGACTATCAAACCCTCTCCCTAATCCTCCACCCAGTGATACACACCCTCCCCGCCAAAATCGTACAACTACCCACCAACATCATCGTCCCCGCCCACACCTGCGCCGCAAGATAATCTCCACCGCTCCTCTGAATCAACGCCCCCGCGATCGGCGGCCCACACAAACTCGCCCACCCAACCACACTCAACCCCATCCCATTCCTCGTCCCCACCTTACTCATGTCTTTTGTCAAATTCGCCATCACCGCGGGGAACAAGCCCTGGAATCCCGCGCTGAAGAAGCCATACAGGATTGTAAACGCGTACAGCGAGGCCTTTGTCTTGACGGCCGCCCAGCAGTACATGAGCAGCGAGGTGATGAAGGTCAGCGGGATGAGCGTGTTGTACGGCCCCAGCCAGCGGTTCGCGATGTACCCCGGGATGAGGCGGCCGGGGAGCCCCATCCCGTTGAGAATGAGGATGAGGTTGATGGATGTGCCGTAGGAGACGCCGATGACGTTGACGGCGTACGCGGAGATGTAGTAGAACGCGAAGTACACGCCCAGGCACACGAGGAACAGCCCGATGGCGTAGAGCGTGTATGGCGCCTCGCGGAAGGCGCTGAGTTCGAACAGGGGACCGCTTTTGCGGGGTGGGAGGCGCGGCCGGAGGAGCGAGGTATATACTGCGCCGACGGCGAGCATTATGAAGCCCATTACGCGGACCGTCCATTGGAAGCCGAGCTGCGGGAGGAGCTGGCGGGCGATGGTGGGATAGAGAAGGCCACCGATGGCGGAACCGCAGGCCATGACGGCGAGGGCAGCGCTGCGATTGCGCGCAAAATAGGTAGTTACCAAAGACATGGAGGGCGCGAATTGGCAGCCATTGCCGATGCCGTTCATGAGGCCCTGCGCAAGGAAGAACTGCCAGTAGGTATGGCAGAGGCTGGTGAGGAAGATGCCGAGCGCAGAGAGGAGCATGCCGGGAACGACGACCCAGTGGAAGAACCCGGCGTCGAGGGCGCGGCCCGTGAACATGCCTGGGCTGAGTTAGCGTTTTGCGTTTCTACACAGTAAGAGGTGGTGTCGATTGGGTGATCATTTTGCAACGCGAATGACCGTTCATCCTAGAGAATCGTATGCCATTGCACGTCTCCAGACTTCTCAGCTTTTGTTATCAAGCGAAACTTACCCAGTCCAAAATGCCCCAGCATCTGCATTGACCCTATCCAGCTCACTGCACTCGGCTCCATCCCCAACTCCGTCGTGTAATAACTTTGGAACACCCCAAAAGTTGCAGTCATGCCCCACGTATTCGTGATAACCAGCATGCCTGCAAACACCTGCAGCCACGCCTTGACGCCTCCTTCTGGTGGCGGACCCGGATCAACAACCGACGCATTTGAGCGTGCGGTTATCGTCTTCGTGATTTGTTTCAGAGCATTTGGTTTCGTCGATATAGCGCGAGAGCGATGCGTCTGTATCCGCTCAATCCCCTCCTCTCCGAGTTTTTCCTGTGGTGGTGAGAAGGACGCTGTGGGTTGTCTTATTGAAGTTTCGGTGATATCGGCTTTCTCGCCGACATTATGACTGGAAAATTGATGTGCTTCCTCGCCTTTCTCCGTTGCGTACTGGGCGCTTTTCTCCACGTCCAATATCTCTTTATTAGCCATTATGACTTATGCACTGAGCATGCATTTATCACGGAACTGCCTGTAGAAAGGTGTTCCGAACCCAGAGCGTTCACGACAAACGAATGTAGCAAAGCACAGCAATCTCAAATCCCATTTCCCCCGCGCGCCGGGCACCCCAGATACTTAACCTTACCCACACCGACAACCGGCGAGACAAGTTGCCTCCACTTGCGTGCATGAAGTATCATGCTATTCAACGCCGTCATTGGTTGAAGTGCTGGGAATAATGGAGTTGGGGTTCTCCGTCGGGTGCGCTTATGGTTGAGCTAGCCGATTAAGCGTTGAGCTGCGGTGGGAAGGCCGCGGATAAGAGCGTCACGTTGCGATTATAAAGCAACATCTTTCATGAGGTATGGATGATGGAAGGCTCGATGCATGGCTTCATTTTTGGGGCTTATATCGCATCGTATACATTTGGTGTTGATTGGTAGTTATTTGCAAGCCGTGGGCATTTATAAGCAAGCGATGGCGATATCGAGGACGTTGGTAAGGATGCATGGTACGTCGCGAAAGCCTTGGGAAGGATTCCGCGGCCGTGTTTGAGCTGATAGACATTCGCTGTGTGTGCTTGAGCAGGAGCTATGACGCTGCGCATCAATATGCTTACACAGTCGCAGTTCAACTTGATGTATTTGGGCTTAAGCGAACTGGCTGTCCGATTGAATCTCTCCATACTGAAGACTTCGCCAGGTACGAAAAATAAGACTACGGGGTCTCGCATTTGTGATTGGTATCAGACAGCGATGTGCAAAACATGTCGAAGATCATCGCGTGATTCGAAGTCTTTGCATGTGTTCCAAAGCTGTTGTCCGGCTTATGAGATATTGATCCATGTCCAAATCTCAGCTCGTCCACTAAGGTTCTGTTTCCTTTGCGCGTACAACTTCGTGGTAAGCCGGCGGAACATCGCCGCTGCTGTCTGGTCTTCGCACCACAGGTTGAACCTGTTGTAGTGGAACACTTTGCGGCGTCCGAGCTCTAGGCTGTGGTGTTCCGGGCTGTGTATCCATTGCAGAGTCGTAAGGGTTCTTCCTGCCAGTCCTCCTTGTCCACAGCCAGATGATCACTCCCATAATTATGGATGCAGCGGCGAGCACGCCGACCACAACGCCAACAATGAGATTAGGATCTCTCGAGGTCTCCTCCTGCCTGAGTGCTCCTACAGAGGCTTCAGGGGGTGGTGAGGGAACCGCGTACGATGGTCGTGGTACCATGACACCAGTCGGATTAGACTTGTTGAAAACTTTTCTCTGTAAGGTTTCTTGTTCCTGAACGAGGAACGGGACCGAATAGTCATCGAAGTGGAAGGACCCAGGTTCACTTGGAAGACTGAAGATACAGAGACCGCATGTCTCATTGGGAAGGGTCGAGTACTGGTCAAGTTCCGGTAGGTCTAGAGATAGGCCCCCAGGTCCTTCTCTCTTGCTGTAATACTGTACATTGCTGGTTTCGGTATCTATTCATGTCAGGGCCAAAGGTAGTATTAAGACGCGGTTTTAGCGCCGGGGTGTGTACGAACAATTAGAGCATGCGTTCTCGATGCTCCCATGCTCACGCCCTGTCTTGCATAGAACACAATTCATTCCGTAGACTCTGAGTTCACGGTCTTTGAAACCCCCCTCGATAGTATCTCCCACGCTAACGACTGCGTCTTCGCCACCCCAGCCCTCGTTCTTGAATCCCAAATCAACACGTTCTTCTAGAGTTAGGTTCTGCACTGCTGCGAGTAGCAACGAGATGACGCCGTTGTCGTCTTCAGTGCCATTGTGGGCCCGAGCATATTGGACATAGAAGTCGTTCACGAAAGTGGCGTTGAGCGCTGGTGGGAAGACCCACGAGGTCCCGTTCGATGTCATCTCGTTGCCCGGCGCATCCGGCTGATCCTTTTTGTCGTGCGAGTTGTTGGCGACTGTAGTCGTCGCAGTAGCATCGTTTGTTAGCTGGCCATGTCGCGTGCGACGAGCGATGCTTGCGCGCGCCGGAGCAGCACCGTTGAGGTATTTTAACTAAAGAGGGGAAGCGAAGAACTGTATGATGCCCTCGTATCCGTATTAATGAAATGGTCGAGAACAATGGGGATTCACATCCCGGTCTCGCTTATCATCCAGCTTCTATTTTGGGCGAGTATAACGGCGAGAGAAAAGCAAACTTGGCTAGAGGAGGGCTAGCGGGAAACGGTGGGGGCGGCAGGGCCAAATGAACCTTCGCCTGGCAGAGAATTCGATAATGGCGCTCGATCAAGCGCCTCGGCGAGGCGCTGGTACTTGCTGAAGGGACGCGGCGCGCTGAAAGCCAAAAGCTCGTCCGCCAAAAGGAAAGGCTTCGCTCACATTGGCACACGTTCACTGACTCGTCCTGGGCCCACGAAGACGAAGCGTGACCTTTTAGCGCACGAAGTTGTCTTGGCTGGCGTGTCGTGGTGACTGCTGGACTGTGGAGGTTGCGCCAAGGTGCTGCGATAGGTCGATGTGCCGCAGCGAGTTCGTGGTGTAGGGCTGTCCACGGGTCTAGCGGCATCGAATGCAAAGTCCAACAGGCAAGACCTAGCGGGCCTGTGAACGGTCAAGCCGAGCCGAGACACACGGGAACGAGGCTGATGTGCTCCTTCGGATTGAAGCCCAAGCGCGCCTCACTCGGCACTATCAGTTATCAGTGCTATGTGGCGCACAGGAGAGGAGTCGAAGGATTGCAGATCATGTGGAATTGCAGTCAGAGACGAGATGTACACCTTGTTGAGACCAGACTTCGCAAGCACTTGAAGATGATGGGGAAGTTCGTGCACGTGCCAGCGCGCTAGAATCGATCGCGTCCGAAGTACCCTTGCGGGATCAACAAACAAACACAATTCTTATCGCGCATCTTCTGCCCACCAAGTTCCCTTCGCACGCGCAACGCTGCGTACTATGCAGCATGGCGCGAACGCACTCTTCCTACACAGCGAGCCCTACGCGATGGCGATCGCCCCAACACAGCCCCCGGCGCGACACTTCGGAAGGCGGGTCGCAGTACGAGATGGACCTCGACGCACTCGGCCTCAACTCGACGTTTGAATCCACCGAACTAGACGACAAGCACCAGCCGAAGGTGGATGTCGTAGAGACCAGCGACATCGAAGGACCGGAGGACTTCACAATGAACATGACTTATTGGATGACGACCGAACTTCCGCTGGCACAGCAGATCCGGTCGCGAAAGGAGACCAAAACGAATACTACTGTGAGACAAGATCAGGTGCAGACCGAAGGTGCCAATGCTGCAGACGGAAGTCCCAACGACAGCGAGTCTGACGCAGAGCCGCGTCCAGCGTCGACGGCAACACGTGTCAACGGCACCGCGAAGAGCCGCTCAAGCAGCAAAGCGCCTTCGGAAGCGTCCATGGAGAATGAAGAGAAGGTCAGAAGCTACCTCAGCGCGCTTCCGGATTCGGATCTTGGAGGCAATGTGCTCACATCCACGCCGCTCCGCATTCCTAAGCAGAATATGCTCCAAGTTCCAGCCCCCTCCCCCTCAAGAGCGCGGTCGCTCCAACCGACGGTCGAGGACTACGATACCCCGCGAAAACCGACCCAAGAAACAGTCATACACCACGCCCCAGAACGAACCGCCGAGCTTGAGCGAAAGTCGCTGCATCGGCAAGTCGAAGAGCTTCGATCGCGTCTGCAAGAGCAAGAGCATGCTTCCAAGGCGCGCATCACCGAACTTGAGACCTTGCTCTCCTACACACGTTCGGATCTGGAAGATGCGCGAACCGGGTCATACAAGCAAAAAGCCCAGATCGAACAACTACAGGAAGACAACAGTCGGCTCCGGCGAGAGGCGGACGAGGCTCATGCGTCGTTCAATAGCCAGCTGAAGGCGCAAGAAGACGAGCTCAACGGGAAGATGAGGGACTTCGGCGAGGAGCTGCGGCGGCAGAACAATGCCACCCTTCAGAGCCAACGAGAAGACTTCGAACAGCAACTGCGGACTTTAGAGGAAGCGAAGCGCACTGTGGATACCGACGTAGCCTCCAGTGGGGAAGTCCTTTCGCTTGTGAAAGATGAGCTGAGCCAGCTCAGAGAGTCGCATGAGCGGGAATTGCGTGAGCTTCAAGACTCGCACGAACAAGAACTGCAAGATTTGAAAAAGGCTGACCATTCGATCGAACAAGGCGAAACATTAATTCAAACCACCGAGGTAGTTGAGTTGCAACAAAAGTTTGCTGCTCTGCAAAAGCGTGCGAATGCCCTGCAAACCGACCTCGAAAAAGCTGCAGCAGACGCTCAGTCAGCCCGTGAAGAAGCGCTTTCAAGCCGTGCACTTCATGCATCTTCCGAAGGAGCTGTACAGGCACATAAGATGCGCGCATCAGAGCTCCAGTCTCGTGTTGACCATTTGGAAACGGCGGTAGCGTCCGCGCAAGAAAAGCTCGCACACAAGGACCAGCAGCTTGAGGAGAAGCGTGAACTTGAGTCCCAGATCCGGTCGTTGCGCCGAGAGCTAGAGGAGGCTCAAAACAAGCAGCTAGCCACGGAGACCGATTCGCTTGACGCTCACCTGGAGTCGCGCCTTCTGTCCGTGCGCAACCAGCTCGAATCTGCTCGCAATGATGTCAAAGCGAAGAACCAGGAGGTCTTGAAGCAGTTTGAAGAACACGAGCGGCTCGAACAGCGACTAAACACGGCGCAGGGTCGTATCGAGAGTCTCGAGGCCACAGCTTCATCACTTCGCCAACAACTTGCTGAAGCACATCGTGGTAATGCCAAAGCCCGTACCGATACTGAGCAGCTTGAGGGCTTGTTGGAGGATGCAAGTGAACGTCTCCAGGATGCGCGGGCTGAAGCAGATCGTCGTGTTGCCGATGTCGAGAAGAGGCTCAGCAAGCTCAGAGACGCCAAAGCCGAGGTGGAGAGCAGGTTAAGCCAGCTGCAGTCAGAGCATGACGACCTGAAAGACGACATGGAGGCACGGATGGAAGGCGTACGCGACAATGCTGAAGATGCGATTCGCAAGGCAGGAGCTCTGCTCGAACAGGAACGCGCAGAGAAGAGGCGGGCTACGAAAGAGCTTAAGAAGACGAGTCAACAGCTGGAGCAGCTTCGTGCTGAGGCCGCGCGTAAGGAAGAAAAGGACTACGCATCAGAAGAGGAAAGCTCGGTGCTATCTTCTATGCACGACGATCCCAAGGACGCTGAGATCGAAAACCTTCGCCTTCTCGTCCGCAAACAAGCTGCAAGTCTCAAAACCCTGAAGTCAGAGACGTCATCTCTCCGCAAAGAGACCACACGCCTCAAAAGCCTGGGAACCACATCACAAATCGAGACCATCGCCGACTTCCAATCTCAGATCGATACTCTCCGCCACGAGAACGAAAGGCTCAAGACGGACGCAGAGTCCCGCGAGCAAGACTTCGTGGCGATTAATAAAGCCATGGACGAGCGACTCGCGGCGGTGCTTAGCAAGGCTGTGAAAGAGCGCGCGAAAACGGTGGTCAACAAGCGGGACGGGCAGTGGGCAGAGAAGATGCAGGGAGAGCGGGAGTTCATGGGTAAGGTGTTGATGCGGGAGTGGGGGCGGCAGGAGGTGGGGATTGCGTCAGAGGGCGAGAGGCAGGGATATCGGTACAAGTACGTTCAGAGGTCATAAATGGGTTCTGCATAAATCTTGTAAAGGCGTTGTCTGGTCCTGGCGTTGGTAATAGCTGGTCGGGTTGACGATATAACGACATGACGAACTCCTAACTGTGCTGGGTGACCGCGCGGCGTCCATATCATAATCATGATCATGACCCATTCGCCGGTTCCGTTCCCTCTATCCATGTATTTCATCCATACGCCTTGCATGCATCTCCAGTAACGCCGCATCATTGCTTTTCCACCATGCCGTCCTCCCACTCAAAGCAGCCCCTTCCTCGCAAGCTCAATCTTCCGCAGCGTCTCGCCCTCTTTGTACCCCCCTTTGCTCGCACACACCGCAACGCCCTCTCCCAGCTCGACTTTATCCTCGACGCTTTCCCATGCGCAGGGACAGTGGTGCGGGAAGTGCACACACGAAAGGGTGCCCGGGCAGAGGTACTTGTCGCAGTGTGCTTGGGGTGCGTCAGCAACAGTGGTATAACGTACGTATAATTTGAATTGAAGAGGAGAGGGATGTTTACCGTTCTCATACTGCGCCTGGTACCAGCTCGCATCGCTGCGGACGTTCTGCTGCTGGTGGTGGTGTTGCTGCTGCTGCTGGCCGCCGAACATCTGGTCGAAGAAGCCGAACTGTGCGGACGCAGTCTGGATGAGCAGACTCGTGAGGAGGAGGACGAGAACTCGGAGCTCCATGGTGGGCGGTCTGTATGGCGACGCGAGGGGTGTCGGCCGGGTACTAATATGTAGATGTGTACTGGAGTTGATGCTGTCGTGGAGCTTAGACTGTCACGTGCGGTTATATGGGCCGTTGCCTGAGATGGGCGGGCGCCAAGAGTTCGGGAAAGCGGAGCTAGGATTTTTTGCGATTGAGGAAAGTTGAGCTTGTGCCCGCAACGACGACACACGCACACGCACCCACCCGACACCCGCACACGTTCAAGTACTTCCACCAAGTAAGCGCTTTATCCTCATGCCTTCCCGATTGAAGAGAAAAGGAGCTAGAAGAGGAAGGAGAAGGAGAGACCAACGAGAAGAAGGTGAAGCTAATTCGCACTACCAGGATGCATCTCATGTACACACTCGACGCCCAGGGCAAGCGCGTCTACACGCTGAAGAAGGTCGTCGACGGCCGCATTGCCAACTCGGCGCACCCCGCGCGCTTCTCCCCCGACGACACGTACTCGAGGCACCGCGTGACGATCAAGAAGAGGCACAACCTGCTGCCGTTCCAGGCTGGCGGCGCTGCGAGTACGTTTTTTCGAGCCAGGCAAGCAAGGGACTACACACTAATGATTCTGCAGAGAAGAAGATTGCCGAGAGGTATTAGGATGCGCTGGTTGAGACGGGCGAGTGAGCGGTCCGAGAGCTTTTCTTAGGGATACCACGACGGGCGTTTATGGAGTTGCAAAAGGAGGCATCAAGGCCATGTTTGATAAGCTATGGAATGTCGCAAAGGCATGTTCTGAAGTCGCAATGGATGCATATCTACACTGTCCACCTGTCTAACAAGGTCGTGATGGCTTGCAAGTCTATGCGCAAACGTGAACTCGCGTGTACGTGTTGCCAATTTCGGACCGCTCGACGTAAGGATTCCGGACTGATTGCAGATCCTGGCCTCTAGAAAGATGGTAGATGACCTGGAGCAAATACGCCGATCGACGCCCACGGTGTCCCCATAGCAGCATGTAGCAATATGGGATAGGATGAGAGCCTCGTCGTTTGGAATGGAACTGCGCTCCAAGTTGTACGAACACGGAGAATTATCTAGTTGGTGGAGTGCTGCGGACTCGTACCCACGGTTGTGGGAGCGCTGCGGTTTCGCACCGTGAAGAATGAGGACCAGAACACTGCACAGGTAGTATTCCTGTACGCCGAAGATCAGTGGTAATTCACCAGGGCACACTCCTGGCAGCAGTATCCGTGTGCTGCCTCAAAGTTTGCAGCTGTTATGCACTAGCAATTGAGTCTTGTGCTGCAGTATCCAAAGTGTGTAGACGCTGTGCGACGTCAATGGCCATCACCGTCGATTCCATAACAGTACAGTGCGAGCGTTGTACTCCTTAGTCCCGCTCCATGATTTTGATGACAGAACGTAATCACGGAAGTAAAGCCTTCATGCACTATCCGCCGCTGCCGTGGAACAAAGAGTCGATCGGTCGGACGTGCTATACAAAGGTGCATCATCGCGAGAATGCCTTGGTGTTGCTGTGAATGACCAAAAGACAGGCTTGTGGATTGGTTCGAGCTCGTTTGCCCTCGTGCTCGCCAGCCTTGATCCATCCGGATCTTATGCCGAGCCGTACACGAACAGAGGCGCGTTGATGAGCTGGCGGTGCCAAGCGCTTCGACGTGGTGGTGATGGGTAGTCCACCCCACCTTGCTGCAATGTCCTGCGTGCATAGTGCAAGCTTAATTGATTGCTCTGCATCCAGCTCCATAGTGCGTGGGGGTGTGGCATGCTCGGGTCTGTTAAGAGCGGCATGCCACCATCGTCATGGAGCCGCGAGCATCCTCGGAATCATCAGACCCGCACGGAGAATAGCGGTGGTCTAGGTAAGCTTGCCGCGGCACTGCGGGCAGCCGTGACAATCTGGGGAAGCTGCGGTACGTCATGTCTCGTGAGCCAGTGAAGACGGCGTGCGCGCACTGGGGGCACGAGACGGCGCGTGGGTGGTTCTGCGGGGTAAGTAAGCCACCTGGACATGGCCGTCGTCACAGGCGGACATATCCGACTACCCTTGCCTTCTCGTCGTCGACATCGCGCCTCGGAAGGGCTTCTCGCGAGCGTCGTCGTCCTCGATTTCTGCGCCGCGTGGGCGTAGTCCGGAAGCAGGTGTTGGCCGTGGGGACAGGCGGTTAGCTGCGCAATGAAGCGGGACGGAGGTGCAGCGACAGGCCCTGGAGCACCCATGGCCCTGTACCTTCAACCCTCAGCGCTGGGAAGCTGTGAAGCTGTGGTGCGTGGGGGACGTTTCAGATGTTTCCTCGAGCAAAGAGCCAGTATCGCTTGTCCATACTGTGTATGCTGCGCGGACGGGTCCGGTATCTAGTATGCTTGCGGAACACCGTAAGGTACAGATCCGGCATCAGCCCTATGGCCTCCCGGAGTGTCAAGGACAAGGGCACGCCAGTAAATGGGGACAGCATCTTGGAGCTTGGTGGCTCTCGTCAGGTACCTTCAGGCACATGCTCTCGCCATGTCGGGAGTGAGGTCACCGTCGAGGTGCGCAGGTGGGCGCGACTGGGGCCGCACGGGCGCTTTTGCAGCTGCATCGCTTTGTGAAGGATGCGAGGTGCGTGACCCACGAACAAAGACCCTCGGCCGCATCGTGAACGCTAGCCAGCGTGCAGAACCCCTCTCGCCATGCCTGTGCCGTCGTCGGGGCCGCATCGTCGTCCGTATCAGATGACGCCGTTCCAGCAAAGGGGCGCGCTGTGGAGCAGAATTTTCGGCGATGTCGGTCGATGCCCTGAGTCAACCATTGCCAGAGCCTATCTCCAACATGTACTGCTAGCTCCACCTTAGCACGATGAAGTGTTGATAAACCGCTACGGGCCCGTACGTCAGCCCTTCCTTGATCTAGCTGCCCGCACCCTAGCCGTGGATTGCATCGTTTGCACACCTCTACAGACGTCAGCATCCGCTGCACGCGCAGATAGCCTTCGTCTTGACGCCATTCGCCCGCCCGTTTCCGCAACAATACATTGTCAACCCCACGCTCGCACGGCACGGGAAAACGAGATCAGGGTCCGTTGCGGCTGCGTACGCAAACAACCCTAGCAACCTGGCCAATTGCGGCATCCCGACCTGCGTCTGCATCTTTGCAACCTATCCCGAAAATACATCGGTAGCAGCCCAGCTCTCTACGGCGGCTCCTGCGGCCAAACTTTTGTGGACCTATCGTCGTGACACTCTGCTCCACGTCCTAGATTGCCACTACACTGCTCCATTAAAAGGCAACGGTAACGGCACCCGCCCATTGCCGTCCTGACGTTACACCTTTCCCCCGAGAAGAATCTTCCAAAACCAATAGCTGGGAATGAACTTCAAAAAGAGTACCTACCGCTGGCCCGTTGGACAAGGTCCGTGAACCGTGAAAAGCAACACCGTCTTCGAGTCGCGCTAACCTTCACAGAGCACATCAACCGCTAAGGATCGTACCTGTGCTCGATTTCCCCGCATTCTGAGGTTTACTGCCATCTTGCCTATCACGACCTCGGATTGAGGCATATTGCTTCTTTTGGTAAGCAAGTCAGATACGCTTGCTTATTCCTGTGTTCCATCAGGCTTCTCGAGCCTCGTCAGCCCTGCCAGCCCCAGATCTGTTGCATTGCAGCACGGCACCTGCAGCCACTGTTCCCCACGAGCACAAGACTGTTCGTCATCGGGCCCGCTATTCTTATCTTCGTGTGTTGCACGTAATGGAGTCCTCCATGACTCTGCTGAGTGCGCACATACAATTTTTGGTATGTTCCCTTCCGTCACTGATCATGTGGTCCAACGCATTGCGCATTGGTCGTTTTCGTGTCTTGTACCTGCCTGATTGTGGTTGGTCCTCCTCCCGCGCGCGGCGTTCCGTAGGACTCTTTTTGTATCCGTCGTCCGACTAGAACTTGCTCTGCCCAGGAACGACTTACTAACACCATGCTCGCTTTCAAGGATACTCAGTTGGCACTCATCCACATCCCATTGCCTCTCTACTCGAGCTTCCTCCAAAGCATCCTTCAGCTCCTCCTTCCCAATGAGTCCCGGAACGAACACTCGGCCTTCAACGGCAATGGAGCCGTGCAGCCTCCTCCTGCGTGGCCATATGAACATCCGTTTGTCAATATCTCTGTGACGCCAAGTGAGTGTTCGGTGGTCTGCTCCAGGAAGCTTGCAAACGACATCTTCGTCCCAGCACTCAATCTACTCGATCCAAAATCAAGAGATCGGGTTTCCATCACTTCAGAAGACTATGTGGTCATGCAAGTCGATGGCGAGGGTCTGGACGCAGGCCAACGAGTGCTCGAATTGACCAGCCCACTTGCCTTGGCTGGCATGTAAGTTTACCATTCTTCTCATGGATGATATCAAGACTGACCGAACCAAGTTCCATCTTCTTCATCACGACATACTTCTCGGACTACATACTGGTGCCGATACGCTACAGGTCTCAGGTCGTACATGCGCTAGAAGAACGAGGATTCATCTTCGAAGACCAAACGTCTTCCTACGTCAACCCGAGCCATCACAGCCGACAGCACTCTTCACCTCAATCTTTCGAGGTCCGGCCGCCGGGCACCCCTCCACCAGCGACGGTATCGGAGCTGCAGACACGAACGTTTGCCACCCTCAAGCGCCGCAACATCATCCCGACCGTGGACTCATGCTTACGTCTGGTACAATGTGCCGGGCGCAGAGATAGCGCCAACAGCATAAATGAAGGTCGTAATCGCAGCAGCATGACCAGCGCTGCCGATGACGCACTCCACCTAGGCCTTGTAAAGTGCCTCATCTCACCGCCATATCCCAAATTTCTATCTTTGACGCTCACCGACACGGAGCCCGCGTCGCTACTACTCGACCACTCGCTCCTCCCCAACTTTGCCTCGGACATTTTGCTTGGGTCAAAAGACGACTTCCTTATTCCCATAACACTCGACCTCCGCGACCTCCCCATGGAGAGCACTGGTATTATCTGCGGCGTCGCCGGGCGTCTCGTTGGGGGCACTGCGGGCCAGTTGGAGAGCGCGGTCGAGATGAGCTACCTGAGTACGGCACGCGCGGGCACCGTCATGGTAGCTGAAGACGAGCTGAAGCGCGCATTGGGGGCTCTGCGCGGCGCGGAGAACGGATCCTCCACGCCTGACTAGCCAAGTCTTGCGTGGGAGTTGAATACGATCGGTCTCTCTCACCTTAGCAAGTCATCTGCTCCCAATGCCCGCTTACGGACAGATGGCTTCACACCGATCAGCCAAGGCCGTTGGATCAGAGTGGGGTGCATGAGTCGTTTGTTTCTACGTTCCATCGACGATGTGGTGCCGCTCGCGCATACCTGCGGCTTTTCATCTGCGGAAGTAGCCGCGTACGCGGCATGTTGCAATTGCATGTCCCTCACCACGCTACGCTTCGGCTGCTGCCACACGACACCCCACCGCCGAAAATCGCTCGTCCCGATATCCCGCACACCGAAATAACCTGGACAGCTAATTTTTTCCTTGCCGCTTAGGCCCCGTTTATGTACGACACAATTTCATGCATGAGCAAAGTTTCTTCTTCGGTTGTGAGTTACTGTTCTGGGACGCAGCCCCGGTGCGACTAGTGGCACTCCCGCCCACCGCGCGGTTCGCCGCTATCTTGAAGTAATCGCCTTTGTCACGGCTGTGTGCGGCCATGGGCACAAAATTGTTTTCGGTCATGGCATCCATCTGTGCGAGATTTGGCCTGGGTGCGCTACACATGATTTTCCCCTCTTGTACAACAGCGAGGCGTCTGGTGGTTGCGACACGCATATGAGCCGTGGCAGAGTCTCCGTTAAGTGAGCCAGTATAGCTGCACTTCTACGTGTCTATAAAAACTTCACTCTGTGCTTGCATGAAGTAATTTGTCTTCTAGCATTGCCATCTTCTCTGTACCTCTACCCCAGCCCCTCTGCCCTCTTCTTGAGCCTCCTTCCCATCTCTCGCATTCCCACCCTCTTCACCCGCCCCACTTGCACCCAGTACGCCCACCAAAACAGCCCAATAATCAGCGGCACGCTCACCACCCAGAACACCCAGAACAAACTCTTGCCCGGTAGAAAATTATCGCTCATGCTGAGCAGGCTCGATGTGAAGCCCAGGGGCACGAAGACGAGTGCCACAGAAGACAGTCGGATGGTGAGGTCAGCTTTGAGGACCGAGTGCTGCGCTTCGAGGAGAGAGAAGGCGCCCATGACGACCGGGAGGAGTGACTGGATGCGCTGCTGCGTGAGGCGGAGGGAGGTCAGGAGAGGCGCAAAGTCGGTATGCGCAAGGGCTGCGGCGGCAGAGGGACTTGTATAACGTCCCCGTTTGATGGCCACACCACTGCCACTGCCACTGCCTTCCTTCCCCTCATCCTCCCCAAAACTCACGGCCGAGTCGTGGCCGATAGTCCTGCCCACGCTGTCTCCCGCACCAGGCACACACAGCCCTTCGATGTTCCACCGCATCTGCTCCAGGTAGAAGTACACCCTCCGCCGCCACGAATTCACGTCGCTCAGCAGCGTCCGCAGCGCGCGGACCTCGTTGACAATGGTCTCGGCGCGCGGGTGCGCGTCCATCTGCTCGAACTTCAGCATCCCCTTTTCCAGGTCACTGACCACGCTGACCAGGTACTCGAGCTGCAGGTTCCAGTGGGATGCCGTGATGCGGTGGGCGAAGATGAATGCGTTGCGGGGGTCCAGAAGCGCGGCCGCGAGGTCTGCGCGCGACGCGTGCTGCCAGTAGTACGCGATGTCGTCGAGGATGCTGGCGTGCGCTGCGGCGCCCGGCTTCCCCCGTGGTGGAGGCGGCCATGCGGAGAAGTCGAGGTAGCCGTCTAGATACGGCGTGTTGCTGCACGTTGTGGTGCTCCATTTTGCCGCGTCGAGCTCGCTCCATCGCCGCAGCCCAAACGCGTTGGACGCGCCTGGGTCGACGAGGATGATGGCCTCCCAGGGGGCGGTGGCGTTGGTGCTGGGGCGCCACCACACGCTCATATTTCTGCGTATCAGACCCGTCGCCCGCTCGCAGTGGTGGTCTACTGTCGTCACGAGACGCGCGACGTTGTCCCGTGTCCGGATCTCGTATTCTTCCCTCCGGGGCGCATGTCGATCGAACGTCCGGATCTCGTGGTACACAAACGTGGTGAAGGTTGCTATGGATTGCAGTGAAGGGAGGCGCCGCATGGTGTGGTACCCCTCGAGGAAATTTTGCGTCCGGTCGAGGTCCAGCTTCAGATATTCTGCGAAGAAGCGCGGGTCGATGTCAAAGTGGTTTCCCAGTAACGATATCCAAGGAAGTGAAATGTCCTCCGCGAGGTAGAGACGGCCTTTGCATGTTGGTGGTTTGTCAGTGCTCCAGTACGCGTCCAGTTGGGGATGTTTGTAGATTTCAAGCTCGGCGATGGTTTTGTCTCCGAATTCGAGAATCTTCATGCGTGAGGAGTGCTCAGGTAGAATGGGGAGGGTGTTAAGTAGCTTCAAGCTGGGGTGTTGGTGGCATAATCTATAGATGTTTTGCAGGTAGGAGGCGTCGGCGCCCTTCCAGCTGTCTAAGGGTGACATGCTGACCTGCGCTGAGATGAGCTCACAGAGCACACATGTTTCGAAGGCTGTTAGTGTCGTTCGGTTCGATTAGATTTGAAGGCTCGAGGTTGTGGTCGTGACTGCAATGACGCACCAGGCCCAGACGTTGTGGTCTGTGGCCAATGAACGGAGCGGGATCGTACTCCAAGGTTACTCAACGCGGCGGCATGTGCGGGAGCACCCGCCCTTTCGAGTTTCAAAAAAGACGTTGTAGTTCGATGATACAATGGGACCCAGTATGATGTTATGCTCATGTTACTGCTAGTACGATAACATCGCCCACTTTCGCCACTCACTGCCTCCTCAACGCCGGCGGGCCAGTGCCGTTGAACCCACAACCGGGATGGCCCTCACAAGTACTAAGCGTGTGGATATACCGAATCTTCCCTTTCTCCACCCTGAAAGCATGACTATCAGGCGACGGCTTAGGGTCGTCGCGGTCCAGGCCCGGAAACCCAATGTATATCACCACCACGCCATTCACTTCATCGACTACATATCTCCTGTCGACTACTGTGATGGTACTCGGAAGCCCCAAATCACATGTATTTCCTGTAAGATTCCGTCCGCCCGTGTACGCACCACCCTCCAGTCTAGCACAAGGTGTTCCCCAGGGCACAGTCGCATTTGCATTTGCAAAACGATTGAAATACGCGTCACCCGCTGCCTGGATGACTTTGCGGCTGTCCCGCTGATCTTGGGGTATCTCGCTCCAGTCTTCTTGGTCGTCCCAATACTTTAAGCACATCAGTGAGCTATTCCTGAATTTCAGCTGCACAGACCCACCTTATATCCCGTCGCGTTGAAAGCCCAGTCTCCCTGATCAGTCACCAGTGTTTCAATCTTAGTCAAGTACAGCCCGTCGCCCTCGAACCTGGTGCCGATGACATACGGATGCACAGGATCCATGACGAGGTATTGCGTGAAGGCCGTGCATAGGACGTCGTCGTAGAAACTGCGGTGGCTCGTGATATTCAATGGTCTACTGAGGATGCCGGCGTTGATGGAGAGCGGCTTGAATTGCTCCGTATAGTTCAGGTCTGGGGCGACCGAGGGGATCAACCATGGCTCGCCGAGGGTTTGGGCGGCGAGATAGGCGGCGGTCATGTCGTTGAGGAAAGTGCGATCACATGGTGTGTCGGAGGCGTGTGTGATAGTTGCGAGAGCTAAAGAGAGAAGTGTACTTAGCATTGTGTGATTTCGTATACTCGCAAGGTTTTGGTGTTGGGATAAGCGGGTTATTGCAAGTAGGTAGGTTGAAGTTCTTCGCGTCAACACCGAATGCCCTCAGCAATGTTGTGAGTATTGACAAAGACAACCACACTACGCAATCATCGACGTGCGCGCCGCCGCAAGACAGAAAAACTTACCCCAAGCATGGTATGTTTAGATGAGACCATTCGTTGTACTGATTTTCATTGGTCCATACCATAAGTACTGCTGCACTCCACACTCGGCTATAGCGATCAATATGCTTGGCCTTTACCCGAAGCACATTGCTTGACGGGGCATGCTCTCACTTCCAGTATATGAAAACCTAATCATCTATCCCATACTAACGGATCCGAAGTTCCACCTCTTTGAGCTTGTCATCCTAAGACATATCAAAGACCTGCCGTCCATCCACCCTTGGAGGTATGTGGGGCCGATGAACACATAGTAACTCTCGATCTTCCGTAGAATGACTGGCACCCTGCATCCAAACAAAACGCAAACCCCGTAATTCTTTCTTATCGTGGCCCTTCCCAAGCCCACGTATCTATTCTTGGTAAGATATATCCGTTGGCACCGAGCACGTTGCGTGAAGGTGGAGATACGTTCACCCTTCTCCAAAGGCCAATTCTCTTGGTGGAAAGGTTGCTCGTGGAAGATGAAGCCTGTGGGTACTGTGATCTTATCAATGACTGCTGAGAACATCGCAAAAAAGGGGGTACGCATTAAATATTGTATTTGCAACTGGACTCACCTTTCGCCCTTATCCTGACGTTTGTCTTCAGTGGTGGCTGCCCTGCTCGCAAGGATTGCGCCACCATTGTATAGCGATCCTTTTGCAGTTTCTGAATGTTCTGCTTCTTGGACATGAAACCCACTGTGTGTGGTCTCTCCTCAGGGCCGATGCCCAGTCTAAAAGCTTGCCGCATGATGTCTACTTGGCTCTCGTGGAACGAAGATACGAATCTGTCGAAGCTATCTATAAAATATCTAATGGTATCAATCACGAAGGCTTTGGTAACGAGTACCGTGTCATTGTTCTGGAAGTTAAAGTCTGGACGTAGATGTTTTGCGACGACGTCCTTCAGGTCGGCAGGCCTTTGCCAGATAGAGATCGTTCCATGAGGCGCTTTGTTCTTATCGGATAATTCTGATCTAGTTCATAGTACGTCTAAATTCTCGCTCCAGTCAGGACATAAGCTGGGTAGGTCGCCGAGGAGCTACGCCGAGATCCGACTTGCTGCATCTAACATGAGATCTAAGCCATCGTACTTGGTTACGACCAACTTGAACGCCTTCATGTAGACCCCATAAATGGGGAGGCTGTAGTCGAGTCTGCCATAGCGCAACACTAGAGAGAGTCCAGCCAAACCAAAGACCTTGTCTCTGAGGTCGGTTGCCCTCATCAACCTTCCGTCTTTGAGAAGAGCGAGGTTCATTCTGAACTCATCCGTGATTCTTACCGATCGTTTGTGCGATACAATGTAGCGAGTTCATTCCAAAACTCTTTTCTCAAGCCCCCAATACGATGCTCCTAGGGTGTCTTTGTACGCATCTATCACGCCGTACACACAGTAGAGCTTCACTAATGGAAATAATGTTTCCCTAAAAGGGAAGATGACTCTGCTCTCCTTAGGTATCTCTTGCTGGATCCACACCCCATTCTAATAAGGCCTTGCGAACAAAATTGCCAATTCCTTCCACACCATTCTTCCGCCAGCCACTGCAAAGGTCTCTTTTACGTTGGGTAACACGTGCTTCCTCTCGTCACGATCCTAGATATCACTGGTCTCGAACATACCAATAAGGTTTTGAAGATTCTAGGATTGCTGATTGTCGACTTCCAGCTGTACCAAGGCTAGTCTGTCGTCCTCCAACATCCTCCAGTGTATTTGATAGACATGGAACATGTTTTATACTTGATGATGTTTCTCCTCAATATCTTTCTGGTTGATGCAAATAGCATCGATCCAAATTTTCATGTGCTTCTCTCGACCGCGCACTCCGACGAGAGCGTGATAGAGATTTTCTCTAACCGTGAGGATTCTGTCTGCATGGACCCTCAGCGCATAGCGAGGAGTCGTATCCCCCCACACGTAGCTTAAGGAATTGAACTCGGGCTTTGCATCCATGTCCACGGTGCTGAAATATCCACAGATTTGCGCACTGTCGCAGCCCGGTTGCAGTTCAAACACACGGATTTGGTGCTTATCAAAGCTGAGCGGGCTATACACATAGGGTTGAAGCTCTTGCATCTCTGTCTCCCATCTCCGAGATCGTTTGAGGGACTTGATCGGGGTTTTTTTTTTTTTTTTTTTTTTCAATTCGCGCTGTTTAGTTGTTCTTTGATTGAGCCAGATGCTCTACGGTGTTGTCTTGTAGATGTTTGGTATGATTTGTTTCAACAGAAAATAGGGCGAGATGTTCAGTGGCCCTTCGTATCATTGCACGAAATGTGAGCTGCATGATGGCTTCGAATTATCGACGTCCCGCGATGCACATTCGGTTGAGGGGCGCGACTTCAGCTGAATTTGTGGAATTAGCTTCCTCCTGGTCAAGCGGCTTGACCAGAAAAGGCCGCCCCGAACTTAGAACATTTACACGCGCAGGCCGCAGAATATATCGCTGTTTTGTGTATTTAAGTGAAATGATGGATTCCTTCATGTCTGGTGGAACAGACTAGGGCAGGAACATTTCGAAAGGGTAAATTTCAGATGTGATAACTGCATGGGTGAGCATGCTGCAGGATGATGGGTGACGTCAGCAGCACATATCTGCCGTCTGCGATCTATCGCCTATGGTCAAGTTATCCCAAGTGCAGCCCGGTCACGATTCTGTTTATGCTCCATCATGATCATGGTTTCCTATGTAGCGGTCACACGGATAGTGGCGGGGATAGTTTGTTCTTCAATGGGTGAGTTAGGGCCGACGAAAGTGCATACTGGTATGACGTCTGGGGCCTAGCGTCACTTTTGCACATTCGCCGGACTTTACAGGGTGTCACAAGTGGTACCTACGTTCACTTCTCCGCGCTTGACGTTCGGCGTTAACAATTGTAGTATGATGAAGAGGCGCGACTGAGAGGTATAAAGTTTCAGTCCCCGTAGAAGTATTGCAACATCTCCAATCACATAAAGATTACACGATGACCTCTATAGCAAAGACCGTAGTACTCATCACCGGCGGTAATTGCACTTACACTCACTAAATTTTTTTGCGCACGTACTGACAGATTCTTAGCAAACAGCGGCATCGGTTTCGAGCTCGCCGCCCAACTCCTCCAGAAAGGAACGTATCACGTACTGGTCGGTTCACGATCCACTCGGAAGGGCGCACTCGCTCTCAAAGACCTTCAATCGCGCAACTACCCCGGAACTGTCGAGCTACTACCCCTCGACGTTACTGATGACAATACGATCAGTGACGTAGCTTCTACAGTGGAAAGTCAACATGGGAAGCTTGACATTCTTGTCAACAACGCTGCCGTTGCCATACCCCCGGGAAATGATCGCGAACAACTCCGTCTTGCATTTGACACTAACGCAACCGGGCCGTGGGTGTTGACCAAAACTCTCTTGCCGCTACTTCAGAAGTCAACCAGTGCACGCATCATCAATATCTCCTCTGGTGTAGGAAGCATTGGAAGAAAGCTGGATCCCGCGAATCCTATGCACAAATTGTCGGCGGTCCAGTACCGGGCAAGTAAGGCGGCCCTGAACATGGTCACTGCATGTCAGTATGTCGAATATGGCGCACTTGGCATCAAGGTGGCCCTGTATGACCCTGGTTTTACAGTGAGCAATTTGAGCGAGAATAACAGGGCGGAGAAGGGCGCAAGAAGTGCAGAGAAGACTGTACAGAGTCTGATGGAGGTGGTCGAGGGGAAGAGAGATGCTGAGGCGCCAGCCTTCCTCCACAATACCGGTGCCTACGAATGGTGAGGGGGTGCACGAAGAGCTTTAAAATAATACTATCAATGGGCGGAGACGGAGCATGTAGGGCTGATCTGGAGCGGTTGCAATCTGCCGTCCAAACTTTGTGACGTGAATCTAGTAGATGACTGCGATCCTTCCACACGCACAGGACTGACCATACTACCTAAAGTGAAGATCTGTCCACTCGAATCCAGGCAGCGCCAGGGCCTCTCCGCTCATCAAACCATGCACGTATGCATCGCCAATGATCCTGTACTCGTCTTTGCCATCGACACGTCTGGCCAAGAATGGACACCGTGAGCCCGAAAACACGCAGAGAACATCGCCCACCTGTGCATGAGGTGATGTCCATCCAACATATCCCTTTTCACTCTGCATGTATCGCGAAGACGTGATGCCCGTCGCGTATCGAATGTACCTCATCTGCTCTTTCTGAACTTCTCCTTCCTCTGACAGCCCCACCCGTCCGATGGCATAGTCGCTCAGTCGCGGATCAAGGTAGTATGAACCGTAGCCAATAGCAGCGCGACCGTTTCCTTGTAAGTCAGGCAGCTGGACGGTATCACAGATGAGTGTACGCCAAAGAGCCTCGGCCGGCGCTTCGTCAGTGGGATAATCGCATTGTTCCATCACTTCTGCACAGGCTGCGTACCAAGGTTGGAAGCCTGTTGGTCCTTCCTTCGCGTGGTCTTCGTAATTGAGAATTTTGGAGACAGTGTCGACAACATAGCCGCGTACTAGGAGAGCGTCGTTGTCGTCAGCACTGATACGTACAGCAGCTGCTGAACCACCATGTGCTTGGTGGCTCTGGGAGTGATGTGTATATCCGCCCTGGATCGTCGTAATGAAAGCGTAGTCGGGTACCCACGAGGGTGCTGCCTCCACCGAGCCAAGGAAGGATACGAGTGCGAGGTCGGAAAAGGGGTCGGAGTTCTCTTGCTCGTAGAGCATACGTGTTGCCGACTCATACACAGTTCCTACAGGTGCAGAATAATCGACAATGATCTTTTCCGCTTCATGCTCCTCGATAAGTCCCATGATGGCGTATATCTTGTCCCGAGGGTCCATACAGCGTAGTCCGAGGCTATCACGGAGAAGGTAGCTCAAACGTTCAGCGTGGCCGTTGGCAAAGTCGTCGCGGATATTGTACATGTGCTGCACGTGCGTGCATTCTCGATAGATTGGCATTCCACCGTACGCTTCGTAATTTGAGCAGATGGCCAGCGCGACCGCAGCGATGGCGGACCAAGATGCGCTGTGCATGGCCCAGTGAATCTGCGGTCTTGCTGCAACAACTAGCTCTTGCAAAATCCACATGCGCGAGAACCAGGAGCGCGTGAAGAACTCCTGGAGTGCGGTGACGGTATCTGCATTGCGTTTTGACTCGCGTTCGACAAGGGCTCGGACATCCGCGTCTGGTCCGCGGGCTGGTGTCTTGTCTCTCAACACCTCATCAACGGCTGCAAATATGTTACTCGCAAGATCGTCGTGCTCCAAGTTAGGGCCAAGCCATATCAAGACATGGCTCGCATACATGTACACCTTCTTCATCAGCTTTACCTGCGAACTGCGCTCCGGGATATCATCCTGATTGATACTGATTGCGTCAGCCCAAAGGATCCTTTGTCGCGTAGCATGACGATAGCGCTTCAAAGCGTGATAGATGTTGTTGCGAACAGGAAATATATGACCGTCCAGAAGAATCTGCTTGCTGGGTGCATCGGTGCCCCAAGTATAGCTAA
This sequence comes from Paraphaeosphaeria sporulosa, assembly GCF_001642045.1. Taxonomy (NCBI): domain Eukaryota; kingdom Fungi; phylum Ascomycota; class Dothideomycetes; order Pleosporales; family Didymosphaeriaceae; genus Paraphaeosphaeria; species Paraphaeosphaeria sporulosa. The sequence continues at coordinate 1,368,181 of NW_017253365.1, forward strand.
TAGCTTCAAAGTCCGGTCTATCGCTCAGCCGAGCGTGCACAAGGCTGCAACGTAGATCTTCGTCCTGGTTTCCGGGTTCAACTACTAAAAGTCTAATCTCGTCCTCGTCGACCAATCCCTGATACTTGTAAGCGGACAATATTCCCACCATTTTGCAGAATAATCGAAAGCGAAGATGACCCTCCAGTATGTCAAGGTAGAGCAAGCTCGTTTATAGGGAGGAAATAGGCAGCGAGCACCGGGGTACTGCTGATTATGGGGCCATTTCTGGCTCGTTGGACAAATATGCCCGCGAGCATGCTGGGCTTGTCTCAGCCTTGTCGTAGTGTGACCGGATTGGGATCAAGGAGAATGTGGCGCCCACCATTACACGCGGCAGGATCGAATGTGCTGAGTGGTGAGAGTAAATGAGGAACGCGACTTACCACTTCTTGTGACATGCTACCTATGCCTACCTACGGAAGGCTGCGCCGGTATACACTGTGTTTGAGATATTGAAGTTCGGCGGCTCCGTTTGCGGACCAATCTGGCATGTACCAAAGGGGTACGTTGGTACAATGAAGCGAGCGAGGGGAAGGCGACGAATTGACTTTCGAAGGATTCATGAAGTGGCTAAGGACTGCCACAAGTTCCTTTTATGGAAGATGCTCGCTTAGTCACTTGAGTGGCGCAGTCGAAAGGCTGCCTGAGGCGTGAACATATGTTCGCAAAGCCCAGCAACCATGTTGAGAACGGGGTCATGGTGATTTGACCAACACTTGACCATTCCATTTTTCGGGATGCGTGGTCGGTTGTTTCTTAGCAAATTACGCTTTGGTATAAATTCGTACTGTCGATGAGTTCTAGACAACTTGAAATAGATATGACAATGTGAGATACGGACCAGTGATGTAAAGTGCAGAGCAGAAGCTGTGAAACAGAGGTTGCAGATCGAAACCGGTATCATATCCTGGTCTAGCGGACCGCGGCGCGCTGGGACCCGAAAAGACGCGATCAACGCGCACTGTCAAAAGAATTCCTATTTCCCTACAAATCCACCGTCTACAATCAGTGTCACTCCGTTTGTAAAGTCACTCGCCGCACTGGCCAAATAGATCGCTGCGCCAACAAGATCTTCTGGCATGCCCCAACGCGCAGCCGGCACACGCTGCATCAAATATCGGGTATACTCTTCATCTCTTGCATACACCTCAGTCATGTTTGTCCTCATGAATCTACGATACGATCAATGTTTGCTTTCCAACCAAACTTGACTCTACTCACCCGGGCGCAATCGCATTAACGTTGATACCTCTACCTGCCCATTCGTTACTGAAACTCTTTGTCATCTGCACCACAGCTCCTTTCGTCATCCCATATACGCTCGTGTTGATGTTCGCCTGGAATGCCGTTACAGAAGCAATGTTAATGATCTTTCCTTTCCGTCCCAGCCCAAGGACCTTTCGCCCAAATTCTTGCATGCTGACATACACTGCACGCTGATTCACCGCCATAAGGAAGTCGATCTCCTCGTCTGTTGCATTTTCGCATTGATTACGGGCCATCACACCAGCAACGTTGACGAGGATGTCCGGAACGATGCCTTCAGCCCACATCCGGGCGTAGCATTCACGAATTGATTGAGATGAAGCCAGGTCGCAGTTAAAAGATGTAATTTCGCGCTCCGTCGGTGCAAGGAGATCGTGCAGGGCGTTAGAGTTGGGGTCATTGGGTGCCTGCCTGTGTCAGCGCGTGCGAGAAGCAAGCGCAAGGAAGTGGTTCTCGTGTACCTCAATAAAAACGATGTTAGCACCGGCTTTTGCGAGCGCAAGAGCGATAGCCGATCCCAATCCGCCAGTTGCACCAGTTATGATGGCATTCCTTCCTTGCAGGCCAAACAGATTCGTTAGAAAAGATACATCCATAGTTACGAGCCACGAATCCCTATATGGTCCTGTCGTAAGAGTAGGTAAATATTAGATGTCAAATCTAGATAGTTGCCGTGTGGTATGACACGGCAGGTGAGCTGATGTGAGGCACTTCCCCTCATCGGATATGCGATGGAGGCTTCTCCGGATTGCACCTCATCCACACATCGGGATATTGGAAGCGTCTGCAGACCCCAGCTTGATGTTCGACATGGGATAGCTAGCAAGCATCTTGCGTCCATGATGAGTGTGAAACGCTTTTGATGCACCGTCAGCATTGGGAAGCGACTACACTCTCTGAGCCGATGACGTATGGTCACGTGAAAGTGTATCAGCCCTCTAGGGCTGGAGCGGAAGGCTGGTCGGTTTCTAACCCTTCCCCGCAACGCAACGCGCAACCCGCCTGTACATCAGCATCAGGCCTAAAGTCTGCAGTCGTTACAGTGCAGCGTTCTCTTCCTCGGTGGACTTGGTGGGGACGCAGCCCACAACCGCGGCAGAGAATCGCGCAGGCGCACAGCATGTGTCACGACTGATTGAACTGGTGCAGCGATGCAAGCTTCGTTAATAAAATGCGTTTACAATGCCCCATAATCAAATGGCCACATATCGCGCGTAGTTAGTCCGCTGATGTCGCATCGTAGTGAGGTATGTCTTAGTCGCCCACGCTGTTTGCGTCTGTTCGGGCGTCGCTACACCGACAACCGACCTACAAGAGCAGTACACGTCGTAAAAGAAACGTGCTATTCTGTCGAATGGGCTTTTTTTAATGGCTGAGTCTCAGTTCCCGCTCCCAACGATACGATGGGGCATCATAGGTATCATTTACACTAGACAGCGTTCTTTATCACTTACTCACTACTTCAGGAGCTGGCGCAATCTCCGCTGCATTCGTAAAGGACATTACACTTCCACGGGAGCATGCGCAAGCAAGACATATCGTTAGTGCAATTGGCACATCTAGTTTGGAGAAAGCCAAATCGTTTGTTCAGGACAATATTCCTTCTGTGCCAACACCACACATCTACTCTTCTTACGAAGGGGTGCTCCAAGACGTTACTGTTGATGTTGTATACATCGGCACGCCACATGCGTTCCATAAAAAGAACTGCCTTGATGCGATTGCAGCAGGAAAGCATGTTCTCTGCGAGAAGGCATTTGCGATTACTGCTCGTGAAGCCGAAGAAGTATTCGCCGCAGCCACTGCCAAGAACGTTTACGTTATGGAAGCGATGTGGACACGCTTTCATCCACTTGTCCAAGACTTGCGTAAGGTCCTTTTCACCGACAAACTTATCGGCGACATACGCCGCACATTCTGCGACTTTGGCCAGGATCACAAGCTTGCTTCGCTCGGACCAGAGTCGAGGCTCAAGAATCTTGACCTAGGGGCTGGCAGTCTCTTGAACATCGGCATTTACTCGTTGACATGGGGTCTTCTCACGCTAGATGAAAGGATTGGGATGGAAGCGTCGCACACTGAGATCTTGGCCAACCAAAGCCTGGTCGATGGCGTAGACGTGGCCACTGCCATCTTACTTCGCTATCCAGCAACTGGGCGCCAAGGGATACTTACTTCAACATCGGAGTTCAAGAATGATGATGCTTTCTGTCGCATCGAAGGAACGGAGGGCTACGTTTTGCTAAGTGGACCGTACACTTCATCGCCAAGAAATTTCTCGGTGTGGCGCAACCGAAGCGCAAGCAATTCCAGTTTTGATGGATTACAACAGAGCGAACCCGTGTTCCAGAAGGGGTATGACGACGTCGGATTCGGGTTGTACCGCGAAGCTGATGCCGTCGCACTTGACCTCGCTGCTGGACGAAGGGAGAACAAGATCATGCCACACGCAGAGACGTTGCGCATTATGCGGATGCTGGATGAAATTAGACGACAGGGAGGCGCAAGCTTTCCCCAGGACGGCGAAAGCTCGAGTTAACCGTACATCATTGTGCCTGCTTGCCGAGTAATCAGCGAACCATATGATTTCGAAGTGGATTATTAGCAATGCAATACTAGCTGATACGCCTAGACGACCGTGGAAACATAAGTCGTTGTCTCCCCGTTGCAAAACCTTGTCGGCCTATTCGTCATCAGATGATTCCTTGGGTTGTTTATTTGAGGATGCTCTGATCGACCCGCTCTACTTTACCGGATGGGAGTCCTGATTGTCAAGTTTAGTGTTATGCGTACCGAGCCAAGTATCCGCTCATACAGGAACACCGACCAAAGGGGCGCAGCGACTTGGCACGTGGTACCCAAATGTAAGAACGAACAACTTTACTTCCTTTTTCGGTTTTGGACCCCGTCGTTTTGCGTCACGTCCGGTTCGGCGTCCAACCCGCCTGATGGCCTATTTACGAATACAATCTAGTCCCGATTGGTTCACCAGAGCCCATAAGAGCAGAGCACTCCCGCTTCGTGGCACCGCGTCTCGATAGCTGTGATACACGATGCGTTTGCTCACTCTTTTGTCTTTTGTGCCTGGCTTGCTACATCTGGGATCAGCAGCACCCAATCCGACAGGCTCCCTAAGTTTCGCATCTAACAAAGAACTGTATACCTTCGAATATTCGACACCAAACGCAAACGCCAAAAATTGGATCGGCATCTACCACGCTACCGGTGGTGGCCCTGATGATGAAATGCAAGTAACACCTTCTCTCAGATGGTCCTACGCACCCAATGCGAAGGGGTCGCTTACCATCAAACCTCCCGTTGGAGGCGGAAAATTCAAGGCCTACTTCCTTGCAGACGACGGATACAAGTGGATCGCAAAGCCCATCGAAGTGACTGCGAAGGAAACAAACACAGATGAGCTGAAGGTCATGACGTGGAACCTGTGGCATGGCGGGACCAAGGTGAACGGATACCACGACAAACAGGTCAAGTTCTTGACAGGGGCGGGTGTAGACGTGGTCGGGTTGCAAGAAGCGACCGGCGATCACGCGAAGCGTCTCGGAGAAGCCCTGGGCTGGAATTATCATCAGGACGGTGGAGACAACAGTGTTGGGATCATATCTCGACTACCAATCATCAAGAGACACGGCAAGATCGGCCGGGGAAGCGGTGTCCAGCTTGCACTCAAAGGCGACACGTCAAAGCCGTTCAACTTTTGGTCTGCGCATCTCGCAGCTTATCCGTACGGCCCGTACAGCTTCTGTTTCGAGAAAAAAAGTGCGTCAGATGTCACTGCAGATGAGAACGAGGCTGGCCGACCTAGCCAGATCAAAGAACTGATTGATGGAACGAAGTCGCAGCGCGAGTCTAACATCCCATTTTCCATAGTAGGCGACTTTAACGCTCCGTCACACCTCGACTGGACCTCAGCAAACAACGCAAACCACTGCGGTAAAAGCTTCGATTGGCCCACTTCTAAGATTCCTACCGACGCTGGTCTCATAGACTCGTTCCGCAAGGTGCACCCAGATCCAAAGGCTGTGAGCGGTGACAGTTGGTCTCCCATATACCCAAAGAACGCAGATGACTGGGCGAGTCAGCCAGAGCCGCAAGATCGAATCGATTTTATCTATGGGACTAGCAAGCTGGAGGTGAAGGGGTCTGAGGTCAGAGTTGTTGGTACGCCAAGCGCCTACCCGAATTACGAGAACAACGAGTGGACCAGCGATCATCGCTGTGTTATAACCACGTACAAGATGCCCTGAAGTATGTTTTCTCCAGACCCTAAGTCATGGTAGCCTGTTCGAAAGGTCCCTCCTGCAGCTCTAAGAATCGAAATATCACCACTAGTCGAATCTTGTGTCGCGCATGAGAGTTTTATTTATTTAAGGTGATATATAGTAGACGATTATCAATCGACAAAGGATTGGTCATGCGGCGCTGAGAGTCGCCGAGAATGGTAATACTAGTGAAGGGTGGGTGCGCGTGTCGCAAGTGCTGAGAAGCTCTAAGAAGCTCTAGAGTGACTAGTCTACATAGACTAGGACATAAAAGGAAAGTATGAGTTAGTTATACAGTGCTATAAGAAAGATTTTGTGGGATATATGAGACGGGGAGAGAGTGGGATGCTCAATCAGCTGTAGAGCGTATGAGATGAGGGAAAGCGTACGTCGCTCAACAATCAGTAGACGCAGGCCTCGCTCACAATGGCCTCAAAGCTCCGCTCCTTTCGTTCGCCCACCTGCCGTGGATCATTTGCCTTGCGCTCTTGCCCCAGAACGCAATAGGCAGCGCGATCATGCCACCGACAAGTTGCAGTACTGTAAGCTCAATGCCGACCATTAGGAAGCCATGCGCGTGAATCCAAGGCACGAGCCCAAAGCTGATGGAGAAGCTCAACAAGTAGCACCCCCCGGTGACGACTGCAAGCGCTGGAGCGGCCCATCGTGGAAAGGCCTCCGTCACCCACAGTGTGTTTGCAATAGAGAGTGAGACATACGAGAGGCCGTTAAGCCCATAGGCCACATAGTAAATCGAGTAGTGCCAGCCGTTGTGGACTGCAAGGCCATAGAAAAGTGTGCTGAGTGACCCCGTGATGACAGGAACAATGTAGCCGACGAGATAGTGCTCAGCCTCACGCACGCCTCGGTTGCGTTTCGATAGGAAGGTAAGAGCTTTCCCAAACAAATATCCAGCAAAGACATAAGCCAGAAGACCACCGGTGCCGGAGGAGAAGTTGACAACCGTAATCTTATACGAGGATAGATTGTATGGGGGCTCAGCCAGAATGATTGCGAAGGTGGCTCCAATGAACATCATACCGGCGAAATTGAAGGCAGATGCGATAAGTACCCAAAACACTAGAGGATTGATAGCACAGAAGAACATCTGTAGATAGCAGCGACCAAAGGCCTCCCATGATGCAGATGGAGAGCGAGCGAGACCGAAACGATGGAGTAGTCCACGCTTTTCAGCGTCAAAGCTGGGGAGGTCTCTGTAGATGTCGGATTCCGCCTCCAAGTCTTCATAGATGGTCAGCTTCTCGGTCGCACTCTGCATGATTATCATGCCATCAAAGGCTACCGTAGGTCGTTTGAAGTACGTCTCGTCATAACAGAAGAAGGCGAGAAGCAGTGCGATAACAGAGGGACAGATCCATCGGAGATAGAATAGATGCCAGTCCTTTCCGTCATCCGACATAATAGGGACGAGACCAAGACTTCCGGTGCCAAAAAAGCCTGCAATCGACCATAGGCTCGCGATTATGTGGGGTCGTCGGTCGATGAAGGTCAAATCCACGACCATCAAGAGGGCCTATGTATGTCAATTGAGTAGGGCAAGGCAATAGAGCCCATGGCGTACTGACCAGGCTTAGTGCAAGACCCTCGCTCAGTCCAAGCAGACACACGCATCCCAATAATTGGTAGAATGTTTGCGAGAACGCTGCCCCCAGGATAGCGAACAAGTCGATGAGCGCGGCAAGGAGAAAGACGAGACGCCGCCCTAGGGCGAGACTCAAGGGTACCCAGATGAAGCATCCGATTCCCATGAACAATGTAGGCGCCGTTGAAAGAGTCGCTGGGGACCAGGGTGTGGTCATCTGCCAGATCACGTCAGTCTCAGCTGTATCGACCAGGATACCTGGTTGTCGTGGAAAACTACCTCTTTGGTGAAGTCAGGTTTGATGCCACGCATCATTAAGCTCACCGCTTGCACAGCGGTGAGCGCAGTAGCAGAGTACCAGCCCACAGCTACCATGGCCGCACCAGTTTTCCATGGGCTCCAATTCAATGGGTCGTGCCGACTGTTTGAGGGTATTGGCAAGTCTAACGTCTTTCCCTCGCGAGAGATGAGAAAGACGCTGCCCGAAAGGTCGTATGATTCACGCTTCCTCTTTGTCGTGCTGAAGCTCAAGTCGGATTGCGCATCAGGGAGGGGCTCTGGGGAATGTGCCTCCTGCTCACAGGCATCCTCGGATAGTCGCACCGGTCGTGGCTTCCTGACAGGTTGAGGTTGGGGCTTCTCAAGCTCTGCCTTTTCATCAACATAGATCTCTATACGTTCAGGAATGTCGACGTCAGCAGAGCGATAGACAATGGAAGCGATGTCCATGTCGTCGAAGAACCAAGTAAACTATTAAACAAAGACAGCGGAGAAGAGTACAAAAAGAAACTGTGGGCCCGGAGCGGATTCTCTAGCTACCTTTTAATCCCTACGCTCCCCAGCCAAAGAAGACGCAATGCCCTGAGGTTCGTGCCCAGTTGGCGAGCGACCGAGCCCCGAAGAACGACCAAAACGCGTTTCGGAAAGTTAACGTTCGCCGTGGCCGCCGCAGCCCGAAATCATGAAACAGTTTCTTGCATTTTGGCTTCCGAAAAGACGTTGGAGAACAAGGGGGAGCCCACCGCAGAAGGGCCGGCAGCAGCATTGATAACTGAATCAGGACGCGCAGATACATCGCATTGCAAGGGTCGCAAAACCAACAAACGACCTGTTCCAGAATAGATTACCCCTGCCCCAAGATTTGACAATTCGCCTCACCATGTGATCGACTATAACCAATATCTGGGTGCTCACGGTACGGACCTGGTGTCCGGCGCGCTGTCATTGGGTGACAGCGGCAACCCGATCTCCCCGCAAACCTCGTGCGACCTGAAACGGGCGGGACCGTTGTCGGTAACTAGCGACACCTCCGACGGTTGAATTTCTAAACCTTGGAAGCCTCGACTTGTGGTGATTCGTGCTTTTGGTCACCCTTTTTGCATGCATGAAGCCGGTACATTCCAGTTGAGGCTCAAGCCTCTTCAGGTACGTACCTCCGGAGCTGTTGATGCGAATTCCGTCAGGTGCCAGATCAATGAGATAACGTCTTCTCCGCCTTGTGGATCAACCCGCCATGACGCAAAGCAGGAAATTAATATTCCCACGAAGCACATGAGCCTGCCCACGCTGTCCTCAGGCGTGGGCTTTGACACCCAAACGCCTAGTCCCAAAATTACCATGTATGCGATCGCCAAGGATAATCACATGCATTATCCCGCATTTCTACTGGCCTATCCGTTCTGCTGGCAGATACCAGCAAGCTTACAGAAGTCCATGCAGTGCAATGGTGCAGGAGCCTAACGAAGCTTCGAACAAGTGATAGAATCATGGGCATAGAGTTTTAAGGCCAAAGCAAAATGATCGGGGAACGTGTGTGGACGCATAATAGGCTGGTTGCGCTCAAGACACGCGCATACCGACCGTGACTGCTGTGCAGCTGGATACACTCTGAATCCCCATCACAGCAGACTAATACCAGCACGGAGGCCTCCGGCGCATCCGTCAACACCAGCCACCGGACCATTCCGTTGTCTCACTTCTTCCCAAGAACCATTGTCCCAGAACGATGCGAGCCTCCTCTTCCATTACATCGACCAGGTCCGGGCACTCCATGCACCAGAGATGTTTGCATGGCATGGATGTGCAGAGTGCCGGTTCCGCACCTTGTTGGGGAGCATTGGGCTTTCTACACTGGTGGCAGACCCAACTGGGCCGAGCTCTAGGCGGCCCCGACGGAGAGGAACTGCCGAGAGATACCGAGCCGAGACGTGGGCTGGATGCGTAATACTGAGGCTGCATAGGAGATCTTATGTTACTATAGGAAGAAAATGCGAGATAAGTAATGAAGTACCCACGATTCCGGATGTCCCGGTGCAACGAAGGAAAGCCACAGCGCATGAGAATGGCGGCGTTCCAGTTGGCCATCACATATACTAAGTTTAGAGATGCGCAAACATTCGCAGAGCTGTCGATTGTACTGGATTGAATGCTGCAATTAACAAGCAAACACTTGATGTGACACGCTCGCGGATAGTTAATTCTTCCGTCGGTCACTGATTATCGATCGAAAAGAGCTCACATATTAGCCTAGGCAGACCGTTGATACGCTGCATACGGGAGCTTCTAGTCTCATGACCATTACTCGAGGCCATTCCCATTGTGGCAGTCAAGCAACGTTGATCATCAGGTTGTGATGGGTGGCGTTTCGGAGGCAGCGGGAAGAAGCGCAGTGGCTTTTTTAGTTCACCCGAAAGAGTGAGTGCTGCTGCCCAAATGAAAAATCAAATTGAAAATGAGCAAGTTATCAGAATTTGACATGGACGGACGAGTAGATGCTTCGAGTATTCGGCTGTCCACACAAATTGCTCACATCTTTCGCTTCGCACGGATTTCACTTAGAGTGCGATGATACATACGCTGGACCCAATAAGATACGCGTGCGGGCTGCCCAATCATGATTTCCGGTTCACTGTGAAGCTTAAGGGAATGTCCATCCCAAAGTCGTCGAAGCTCTCATGAGACTGTTGTTGTTAGCCATGGGCCCATGGCTGTACTGACTCGCATTCATTTCATATGGAGCGCAAACGATGTGTGATCAACGATGATGCTGGACTTGCAGCTGAAAAATTCGAGGTCCGTGATCGCGCGTGCATAGGAGAAATGGTCCGGGCGTCTGCGGTTTCCACACGAGGGCCCGATACTATACGGACAATAGGGCCACAATACGTGGCTTCAAAGTTACTGGTCTTGGTACTCTCATCTTCTGACATGTGGATGTCCTCTTTCCGTCACGTTACGGACTTCAATGTGGAGGATCTTACCGCAACGGGCTCCCTGCTTGCTACCTGTGACGGCTACGCTCTCTTCTGGAACAAACTTCGTTATCTTCTCTGCTTCCATCGCACCGAGGTCAACACATTCAATCCTCCGGAGGTAGCTCCGGGAGCGATTGTCCCCTATGTCAGTTCCAAATTTGATAGTTTCGGTCCTCCTGTCATGTCTTCATGTTTGGCGGAGGAGGCATCTCCGATGTATCAGCAAGAACCGCAGTCATGCACGGCTTCGGAATTCGCCGCAACCCTGGTTCGCGCAACAGAACCACATCGCCACTGCAGATATCAGATCATCCCGACTAGTCAGCTTGGAAACTCTTGAGGTGTCAAATAAAACGTATGCACATGAGGTCTGGCTTCAAGATGCATAGCTCGCTGTGATTCTATCAAAGACCCACTTGGATCGAGCGCGCGTCGTTCGTTCCAATAATTCCCTATTACCACGTAGCCAGTGGTGGTTGCCAACGAAAAACGGTCAGCATGTGGAACATGGCTTGGCTGGAAGAAGGGAAAGTAAACCGGTTGTGATCTTCAGAACCATTTTGGCCCGTTTCTAGGAGAAGTCAGCGTCCAGTGTCGTGTAAATGTAGACGAACTGTTTACCACAGCTATGTATACTGATGGATCGCCAGCCGACCTTGCACAAGGTCTCGTACAGCATACTCACGCCAGACACTGCCCATGGTTCTAGAGCTGGTCACTTGTGATGAGATCATCCTGCTTAGGACTCCTGTCTCTATTCTGCGCCAGCTTACTTTGCCGTTCCTTTGAAGACTGCTGCTCGGCGCATTTGATGAGTCAACACTGCCGTCTCTTGTAGAAAAAGCCAGAACACTCTGCTAGGGTTGATAGCCATCGAAGTCGTTCAGAAACCAAAATCTTTCGCGCAGAAATATCCCCTTCGTGCTATCGATTCAGAATGAGGCGCCTGGATTGCTTTCCTTTATTTCTAATGTTTTGACCTTTGCAGATATGTACCAAGGCCGTCGATTGGTCATATCAGTGAGTTCTGTGCGCGGTACGGCTATGAGGCTGCCAGGAGGTAGACTGTAGTAAATTACTTCTCGTTTTGAGGACTTTTGCAAGCCCTCTCAGCCTCAGCGCTCAGCCTCAGTCTTCGTCTAACCTGAAAACGCAGTAGAGCCGCGATGTAACAAAGTGGGTGGACTCCACTGATAAACGAGTAATTCAATGTACACTGATAGTTTGCTGACACCTTGCTTGATGTGTTCCTCCTGTGTTCTGGTTCTACTATCGCCAGAACGTGCGCTGGACGCTACCCTTAGTAGCCTCAGCCATAAATTACTCTGCAGAAGTTCGGGACTTCTCGACAATTATTGGATATTTCATTAAACGATCTTCGAGAACACAAGACTGCAACTACACTACCTCCTACCTCCCCTCCTGCTCACCTCTTCCCGTCCACTGCAACCTGCGCACGCCTCCCCTGAGCGTCCTCTACACGCCTCCCACACAGATCTCTTTCCGGGCACGCAGTGCACCAGAATTTCCCACACCTTGAGACCCTGCATCCCAGGCTCGGCGCCATGCTGTGGTGGGTTGGCGTGCCTGCAAGAGCAGCAGCCCCATCATTTCGACCTACCCAAGGGTAAGGGTTGGTTGGATTTGCTACGCGGCGCAAGGCTGTCATTGTTGGACCCCGTTGGCTGCTTACTTTTTCGTGGGGTCTGTCTATGATGGGGCCAAGGGCTATATGTACAGGTTGTGTGGATGAGGTGTTGGTGGGGGCTTTATTGTGAAAGATGAACTAGGTGAAACATTCAGCGTTGTGGCGCGACGTTGATATTTGAAATCAGAGACTTCACGCAAGAGACAATAAGATGTGGTCTGTGTGGAACGAATGTTCGTTCTAAGATTTACACGCACGAGGCGTGAAATGATCTAGGATCCAGGGTATGTAAAGTATATACGACCGGCAGATCTAATTAGAGCCAGCCTCTGCGGCCAGCCACAACTACCTCCCCTTTGCACTTTCTTTCGGCTTCCAGTCGGTCGTGACACCTCTAGATAGTAACAGGCTCGATGAACTCGGCCTTTTCGATGATCGGCGCTGGCTTGGGGAGGTGCCTCTGGAAGAAAATCCAGCGCTTGATCCAGTACGGCACCATGACTTTGAGCTCGTACCCGATGTACGTCTTGGTCGGCACGGAGAACACCTGGTCGAGTTCCTCCAGGGTAAGCTGCTTCGTCTCGCGCACGAAGCAGAAAATCATGAACCACGCAATGAGATTGAGCCCGGCGTAGAAGCCAAATGCACCAGGGGGCGTCATAACGGTCTTCATACGGGGAAAAGTAAGGGAGAGAATTCCGGCGAAGGTATTGTTGATGCAGACGGCCCAAGCCATGCCCTGCTCACGCTGGATGGTGGGGAACACCTCGGCGGAATATTGGAAGGCCACAGGACCTTCGCCGAGAGAATAGCAAATCGTGAAGAGGTAGACAAAGAGGACGACCGGGCCGATCTGTGCGCCTTTGGAGGCGGTAGTTGGTGTCAGGAGGGAGAGACCGGCGGCGAGCAGGAAGAGGCACATAAGCGGGAAGGTGATCATGCAGAGGGTTCTGCGGCCCTTGGTGTCGATCAAGAAAAGTGTGGGAATTGTGAAGACCACCTGAACAGCTCCGTAGCCAAGAGAGGCGTACAGTGCCTGCGTCTTGTCGTAGCCGACGTTTTCGAAGATAGTGGAACTGTAGAAGGAGATGATGTTGATTCCACACATTTGCTGGGCAAGCATGACGGTGGATGCTCCGTAGTTGGCGCGCCTGATCCTAGGGACCCTGAAGCAGTCCCAGAGACGAGTGAAGTAGTTCGTTCCGGCAGCTAGTTTCTTCTCCTCTTCATAGATGACGAATGAGTAGTAGTAGTCCCTCGCTGCGATGATGGGATGCGCTCGGAGCCTGTTCATGGACCTAAAGGCCTTGGCGTAGTTTCCTTTTTTCATGAGCCATCGAGGCGATTCCGGGCAGAAAAAGATTCCAATGCCGAGAATGAAGGACGGAATAAACGCAGAGCCAAGCTGTAGACGCCAAGAGATCCGGCCTGTGTCCTTGACTATGACATTGGCGCAGAAACCCAAGAAGATACCTGAAGCCATTAGCACGAGCTTAGTTTGGCCAAGGGAAGCTTCTTACCAATGACGACCCACAACTGCCAGAACATCACGAGAGCGCCTCGAATGCGGGCGGGCGCCATTTCAGCGGAATAGATGGGTACAGTCGCATTCTTTGCACCGATGCCAATGCCCATGACGAAGCGAGCGGCGAAAAGCTCCTGCCATGTCCTTGCGAAAGCAGAGCCAATGGGAGTTGCCGTGAGACACAGAGCTGTTACAAAGATCTCACCTCGTCGACCGAGGTATTTGTTCAGAGGGTCGACAATGAAAGCACCGCTGAGTTCTTCAGTTAGCTGTACTGATGGTAAAGTCGCAGATGGGTGCACCTACATCAACCCAGCAGTCAAGAAAATGATGGCATTGATGATTCCGACGATCCATTCGTCTTTGCCTTTGCCCGAGATTCCGAATTCCTCGGGGAATGACAAATTGGCGCCGTTTGAACCTGTTTGATCCCAGCCTTGTGTCGCGGCACCGATGGCACACAAGCCAATCGAGTACCACAACATCTTCGGGCCGTGCCACTTGTGGTCACGCTCATAGATAAGCGCAGTGCGTTCGTCCTCATCGAGTTCGGCGAGTGACTCGAAATGCGTGGGATTGCGCGCAACGAGTGCAGCCCGACCAAAGAGCGATGCGTGCTCCGACATGCCATTCGTCTCAGCGAAAGCCCGCGCGTCGGCAACAGCAGCTTGCGGCGAGACACGCTATGGGCGACGCAGTCAGCATTAACACACTGAGCGACGCCATGACATGCTGGTGGGTGAGAGGTTCAGCGTACCTGCAGAGGGTTTTGGACGATGTTCAAGGCGACCGACGCCCGGCGACCGCCGGTGTCGTCTACGAGCTCCGTGTGCGGCTTCTCCGCCTTCTCGTGGAGTGCGCCATATTGCGGAGGCTCGCTGGGGTCGTGGATGGTGTCGATGTTCTTTTCGGCCATCTTGTCTCACGGTAGCGGGCACGAGAGATGAGAGTGGAACTGAGCAACGGGTCGATCGACACGAACAAAGCGGACAGGCAGGCAGATTAAATAAACCAACCCCAACCGTGTACGGGCAACCCATCGGGAGACGATTCTGGGGCAAGGCCAACCACCACAGGCGCGCTAGTTCCCCGTTCATGGAGTTGACCCACTGTTTATGCTGGTAGCTGATATACCCCATGCGGAGATAAACCGACGTAACCTGCAAACGTCTGGTGAAGATCCACATTTGACCGGAAAGCTGATCACGATTGGTCCCTTGTGCCTCTCTCCGGGGCAGAACCTGCCGATACTCACCACACCGCTGAAGCTCCACGTTCTCAACGCAGTCAGCGTGCTCACCATGGCGCGCTTAATTCCGACGTCACGACCGGGGATCTGGGGTCGCTCCAAGCAACGACGGCTGGGGCTTGGGCTTGTGTGCGATGCGCCAGCGGTAGCGCTCGGGATCTCCGCCTTCCACGCTCGATGCGGTTGGGCGGTCAGTCTCTGTTGCCTTGACTTGCAGGACCAGTGGCCCGGCCTTGCAGGTTGGATGTTGTATTTGAGCCGCCTCGGAGCCGGCAGCGCAAGGATGCACGCCGCTGACGCACACGCAGCAGAGCGACATGGCGAGATAGTGGTGAGAATTAGCCTGCTTCGGGCTAACGTGGGAGGGCCTGAGACAATCCCACAGGCTCACGTGCGTTAGCTGGCGGAGCCCGGACTGCGCGCGCCAATGGACGCGGCAGAAAATTTGGGGCCAAGCCACAAGTGTCCCGCGACCAAGCTTAAGAAATGTAACCCTTTCTCCATGATGCTTGCGCGTGCTTGCCCACATGATATCTCTTCCTCAACGCCGGCGCGTTACTAGGCGTGCTGTTGCCACTCCTGCTTTCAAACCAACGATCCGCCTCGAGACGACGTTGAGATCTAGGCCATGCAGTATCGTTCCCACACGGAGCCGCAAGCCCAAGGAATTCGTTAGTCCCTCACATCGATGAGGAGCAAGGATACATTGGCATGCCCGCCACATCATCTGGTATCATTGGAAACCCGTGCGGGTCCCCAAATCTCTGTGGATCTGACACTGGTGTCTGGTCTGGCCCAGTATAGCTTGGTAGTTGCAAAAACAGAGGTACCGTTTCTAATTGCCTTGGTGCGTTCTCGCTTGCCATGGGCTCAATAAAGACTTCCAATGGCCACGCTAGTTGTTCATGCCAGTTGCCCTTGAGACGATTGACTGTGGAGAGACCAGCGCGAACCGCCCAAGCCTTGACAAAAGGTTTACTGCTTCGAGACATGATCGCAGTCCAGTGGATCAGAATTAGCAACGCAGTGTCGTCACCACCCGCAACGAGGTCGAGAAACTCGGGAAAGACTCTTCTAGGCCACTCCTGGTACTGGTCCCATCTTATAGGTCGACCTTGACATTCGACGGCCCACTTCTCGAGCTCCATAAACGCTTGTCTATTGATTCTCCCCGGACCTGTTCCGTCGTTGCAACTGTTGATCTCCTGGAAAACGTTGAGCACGGCAAAAGATAACGAGTGCATGGCAGATCTGTCCAAGAGTCAATAGTTGCCAAAAAGATCCCGAGCTGGGAAAGTCGCATGCAACATGCAGCTCGCTGCGGCAAGAAATCCAAAGACGCACTGACAGCTTCATAAGCTATACGAATCGTTGGAAACGTACCTCATCTTCAGGTCAGGCAAAATCGGAACGGACGTGCGTGCTTGGATCAGCTTCCAAAACTCCGTGCGATGAAAGTACTCTCTTGCTGCTTCTTCAATCTGCAAGGTGTTGCGCAGAGCCTGAAGGGTCTCGATGATGTTGAAGTGCTCTTCATCGCAATTGATTTGACTCCCGAACTGGAAAATCAGCATAATGATAGCGAAAGCCAGGACTGCCATCCAATTGTCACCGTCGACGTAGTGTGTCGTTTCACGAAAAATTCGTGAGGCCAAGAGGTGGTGTTGGTAAGCGCTTGTTGACGGCCAACGCAACCCACTGAGGTTGTGATGCTTCATGTGTGCTATTGCTTGTACACAGTGTTGCAGATAAGGGTACTTCGGCGCCGCCTTTGCAATACTATCGGTCCATAGGACTGTCTCTGGAGCCGAAAACCAGGATCCGGCTCCAAGAAGACCATCGAGTAATTTGCGCGTCCTTGGACAGTACGGTGCATCGCTGTCTGTGGGGTTGGATTGAAAGTCAGGAAGAAAAGGAGGTGATGCATGAGTAGCCAACCCTGCAGAAGAGCTAACTGTGTCGTGGTATTCCAATTGAGGCCCAACAGCCCAGGAGTTTATTTCCGATGACCGTTCTGAGGGTGGTGGAGTAGTAGAACCATCGTCTACCGGAGGCGGATACTCGCAGATTTCGTTTCGGCGACTGCAGTTCGCGCAAGCAGGTTGCTGCATGCCACACTACACACAGTCAGCACCACGAATACCTTGGCCGCGTCACGCAAGGCTTCCAAACTCGGCAAGGCCGTGCCGTTCGGATGGTAACAAGGCTCCCGGAAGCCGACCCAGAGACGTAGATACCGGCAACGAATCATGTTGATACGGCTGGTCTTGCACCAATCAAGTCGTGACTTTCTGGTGGCAGGCGATGTTTCTGGTCGAATCGCGGTATGTCCTGCGTACCTATGGTAGCTGCGACGTTCTCGTACGTACCTTGACTCTCCTTCGTTTACATTGCATACATCCGTTCCGCGACTTATGGTGATAGCTTCGTAAGCCCTGTTTCTTTCGAGGCATGTCGGCGGGTGCTGGCGGTGTATTTCGCTAAGGCGTGGGCGCGGTGGACGCGGACCTCGCATGGACCCAGCAAACCAGCCAAGGTTTTCCCCGGACTGGCTGGTCACGACCTTTAAGGGGTGTGGCATACGGGAGGCATACTGTGCTATCATGTTTCCAAAATGCATAGAAATTCTCTAGGTTGAACGGTGTTGCATGGCCAAGCTGAGTAGGACCGACGATGTACCTTCCCGGCTGCGGGAAGCGTGTGGGAGCCAATCCTATACGGGCATGCTAAGCGAACACGAACAGGGTGCATACGAGCAACCCTGCTCTCTTATGACGCCGCACTCTGGTGTATCTTCTAACACTCACAATTTGCTTTCAAACATCGCGCATCGCCTCAGCTCAGCTTATAGGCAACCTCAAGCTATAGTCGATATCAGGCCCTTCGCGACACGCACCTCAACAGGTTAGCAGTCGCTGCCCAACGAATCTCAATCCTCAATCTCTCATTTTCCTGGTCGCGTGGAACACACAAAAGTCGTAGTCTTAAAATAGATCGACGCCTAGTATCCAACGCATAAATCTTTTAGACCCCACCTTGAGTGCTCGTTCACCTTGGACCTGCGTCGACACTGCTCTTGGCTAGACACATACGGGAAATCTCCGACGCAAGGCTTCTGGACTGTTGAAAGGTCTACCAATCAGCGAGACTGGTCCCCGACTCCCGACTCATTTCAAAACAGTTGTAGTCGGCGACTGTTGGATGCTTGTCACGACCTCTAGCGTACGCGACGTCTAGCGTACGCAGTACCACGAATCTTCCGGGCAAATGCTCGCTTTCGGATCTGCATCTGGTGTAGTGTACCCTATGTATGCCTCCAAACATCAAGCTCTCACGGTCGGCCCAACTTGAAGTAGCCAAAGTCGAAGAAAACGCGATATTTTCAGACCCCAAGACATGAATGCGCCCTTCCTACGACGAGGAATCGCTTCTTACCGTACGAGGTAGGTTTTGCGACTAGCCCTTGCCTTATTCCTGACGTTCATAGTGAAGCAGATGTACGAAGAAAGCGCAGGACCACGGCTTCTACCGGAATTACCTCACCAAAACAACCGCAACGCACTTTTGGAGCACTTCGGATCTATCGAACCGGCCACTGCAAAGCGGACCCATTGCCATACGTCTAGGCGTCTTAAGATTACTATCCTGTCGAGAAACGATTCTCGATCGTCAAGATAGCTGCAGGGTTGTTCGACTAAATTTTCAACTGTAGTCGACATGACAGCATAGACGGCAAATGCCGTTGAATTGCCAATAGTGGCCAGCCTCTTCGTGATTAGGCTGTCCTTGGCCAATGAGTGAATTCCACACGTGCAGCGCTTGCGGCTGTATTGCAATCGCCTCCTACCACGATCATCGGAGTGCGATCTCGGGCTGAAGCGTCCCCGCTCGCATAGCGGACATTCATCACCGTTGCATCACCCCCCTTTTTGATTTCTGCCGAGGTGAGTGCACGCTTATACTTCTTCTAGCACTCCACCGACCGTCGAGGGATTCGATCGCAGGATCCGAGTCGAACTGAGGTCCGCGCACCGTGGGCATGAATATGAATATCCTCGATCATGATACTATAGACGCGACCGTATACAACCTAAGTCTTTCTGCCTCTTTCCGGAGCATCGTACGACACGGGCCCATCTCGGCAGGGCGTAGTAAATCGCAACCACCAAAATTCCGGAATCCGGAGGTGGGTCACGCTGCATCATCCAATCTGTCTAAAGTGCATAGCAGCGTCTCTTACTCGTGCGATTCGAAGCTCGAAGAGACAGTGCGCTGTGTGACTGTGTGCCACGTTTTCCTCGTGGCCATAATATCTTCTGACACTAGTCAC
This sequence comes from Paraphaeosphaeria sporulosa, assembly GCF_001642045.1. Taxonomy (NCBI): domain Eukaryota; kingdom Fungi; phylum Ascomycota; class Dothideomycetes; order Pleosporales; family Didymosphaeriaceae; genus Paraphaeosphaeria; species Paraphaeosphaeria sporulosa. The sequence goes on from NW_017253365.1 coordinate 1,387,378, forward strand.
TCGCTTCCCCGCAAACTTCTCATTTAAATCCCTGAGGCCATCACTATATCCGCGCACCGAGGTTGGAGCTTGGCGGAACAACAAGAACGCTGGATTGGTTCATTAATCGTACAAAGAAGGGTTCCGGGCACCAAAGGTTGGACGCACATTCCTCATACGGCTACACAGCTTGCCCTGGTTGGTGGGTTACTGCACTTGGTTATCACCATCGTCAACGTTTGTCGGAACATCTTCATCTTGGCCCCGTCTCGGTCACATAGCCTGTTTAGAGAAAATCTGTATCAGACGTACGATACTGCCAAATGGAGGTTCTGGTGTATGTCAGTTCACTAGTGGGATACTGCCAATGGATGGAAATACCCCTCTCCACGGCCCGACGACACTGCGATCCGACGACGCTATCACGAGAGACATCGCGGACTTGCTTTGTACATGGCCGAGAGCAATATACGACGGAAGTTAATGCTCCAAACCTTCGCGAACAATGGGCACATAAAAGGCGGCGAGTTACCATTCAAATCGGCACGGTCAGACAGAACTAGTCGAGTTTCCCTACAACATGGCTCCTTCCCTGGCTCTCAAAGCCCTCGTGGCATTATGTTCGGCATCCACTGTTTCCGCTTTCGGCGTTGGTACACAGCAGACGGAGACGCATCCTAAGCTGCAGTGGAAGACGTGCACCGGAAAGGGAGGGACTAGCTGCTCCAATGTCAGTGGTGAGATCGTCGTCGACTCGAACTGGCGTTGGCTGCACACCACAAGTGGCACGACCAATTGCTACACTGGAAACAAATGGGACTCGTCCCTATGCTCGACCAACGCGGCATGTTCTTCGAACTGTGTTATGGACGGAGCCGACTACAGTGGTAAGCTGCTACAGTTGACGCAAGGTGTAGCGGTCTAGCTAAGCCGAGTCCACTAGGCACCTATGGAATTACCACTGGAACCGATGCACTGACTCTCAAATTCGTTACCAAGGGATCATACTCGACCAACATCGGATCGCGCACTTACCTGTTGCAGGACTCGAGCAATTATCAGATGTTCAAGCTTCCTGGAAATGAATTCACCTTTGACGTAGACCTATCGCAATTGCCCTGCGGTCTCAATGGTGCGCTCTACTTTGTGTCTATGCCCCAGAAGGGCCAAGGTACCCCGGGTGCGAAGTACGGCACCGGTGCGTATTCATCAGATTCTGGGTCTACCCAACGCTTGCTCACTACTCATAGGATACTGTGATGCTCAATGTGCGCGTGATTTGAAGTTTGTCGGCGGATCGGTACGTCCCGCCTTGGCTTTTCGTCGCAACACTGACTTGTAACAAGGCCAATGCTGAAGGCTGGGTTCCATCAACCAATGATGAGAACAGCGGTGTTGGCAAAAAGGGTGCTTGCTGGTAAACACTCCCTACCGATACCACAATCTTTTACTAACATGCCTACAGCGCCGAAATGGATGTCTGGGAGGCCAATTCCATCTCCACCGCCGTCACCCCGCACTCTTGCAGCCCGGAAGCCTACTCCGTCTGCACCGACACCGGCTGTGGAGGAACCTACTCGGCGGACCGCTATGCTGGTAACTGTGATGCGAATGGATGTGACTTCAACCCATACCGTGTGGGCGTCAAAGACTTCTACGGTCCGGGCAAGACGGTCAACACCAACGCCAAGTTCACTGTCGTCACGCAGTTTTTGGGCTCTGGCAGTACCATCTCAGAGATCAAGCGCTTCTACGTCCAGAACGGCAAGGTTATCCAGAATCCTCAGCCTACAGTCACCGGTTTGACTGGTAACTCGATCACGCAGGCGTGGTGCAATGCCGAGGAGAAGGCGTTTGCGGAGGACCGGTATCCGTTCAATGAGCATGGTAAGTTTCCGTTCCTATCAAGCCATGGTCCCTACCTCGAATGACTTTTACGTCGATACTGATTCCAGAACAGGTGGAATGGCCTCGATGGGACGCGCTGGCGGCGCCGGCATGGTCCTCGTCATGTCACTTTGGGACGATCACTACGCCAACATGCTGTGGCTCGACAGCAATTATCCGACGGACCAGCCTGCCACTAAGCCTGGAGTAGCACGCGGCACCTGCTCGACCTCGTCAGGGGTTCCTGCCGACGTGGAAAAGAACACCCCGAATGCTCAGGTGGTGTTCTCTGCGATCAAATTTGGGCCCATTGGCTCGACATTTGCGCAGCCTTCTGGGTCGTAGACGCACAGAGTAGAAGCATTGTGGAGGGTCATGGTCGCTCTTTTGGACGGGATTGGTCTATCGCTTGATAGTGAATACATTTTGGAACATGTGCTCCGACCCACGTGCTTCGTATCATCGTGCAGTGAACCAGCAGCAGAACTATGCTGGCAGGCTATACTATCAAGTGGGATTTTTGGTCCTCATCTCAGCGCGAGCCGCCCGAGGTCCCACTAAGAAATACAGGACTCAGTTCACTCGATCATGTAGAAGGCTTCTTGCCAACCTCGGTGCTGACACCCATGCTGGCTCATTTGATTGAGCAGTCATGCCAAGATTCTGCTTGCACTTTGATCCCAAGTCTACTTCCCATCAGCACCCCCTGTGTCGATTCTGATCATGCATCTACTCACCACCTGACCTGTTGGTCTTGCTTCAACAGCAGCAACAGCAACCACGCCTCCCATCTCTGCCGCCTCCGTTCCCTCCACCACCTTTCCCACCGCTCAAATTCGGATCCGTCGCAGCAGAGGAACCAGTCCCTTCGTCATTGACGGTGGAGAGTTTTGCTTTCCTAGCAGATTTGGAAACGAGCAAGGTAGATATGAATGCAATGATTAAGACCAGCTTGATGGTGGGAAGCACGATGACTAGTACGACTGCTGCTGTTCTCATTGTGTAGAGCAGATGAGAAATCTCGGGATGTTCTTTCGGCCTCCTGCAGGTACGGGCAGCGCTGTAGGAAGATGTGATTTGATGAGGCACGGTCGTTGTCGAGATTCGATTTGGAGCTTGGTACATATAACAACCTTACTTGAGAGGAGGATATCCTGCATGTGTTTTCCACGGATAGCATGGTTTGGTAGACACGTGGAGTCTGAGCTAGCTGTGGTATGCGAAGCGAAGGAACTGGGCATTATCTCTTGTACGACGTGTAGTCCAACCTTCTTCAGCCCTAACATCATCACTCTTCAAACCCGATTCGGGAACCCACAACACATTTCTCGTGGGTTTGTGGCGACTGCAGCTGAGTGTTTGTGTACATTCCACGATTTTGTGTTTCTCGCTTCATGTGAGCTATGTTGTCCCCACCAGGTGAGGTCGGGGCACCTGCCCATTTCGCATTTCCGCAGTGCGTGCCTTGTGCTATCTTGGTCCGGACACTGTGATCCTCAAGTGGAATTGTCAGCTTGCGATAACGTATAACGATATATATGTATGGGAAAGGTAGACGGGCAGTAGTTGGACAATGTCAAGAGCAAGGTCGTGGCCCCAAGCCTACAACCAATCACAGTACAGGCAATGCTGCTGACGCGTGGCCCAGTGTTTCGCAGTCGCAAGAGGGCCTAAAATGCCGTGATCGCACGGTCTCGAAAGTCGCTCAGCCTACCAACAGACTCCCGTCATTCGAGCCGAAGATGACAGCGCGGCCGAGTTGGGCAGCGTGTCGCATGAGCATGGGCTGATATGGTGGCGCTTTGCGCGACATGCCCACATATCCCGGCCAAACCACCCCACCACCATTAACAATCAGGAGGGGAAACATACATAATCGGAGCAGCTGCTTCCTATTGTTCGTTGAGTCACTTCTGGTTTCCAATCACATTATCGCTTGACTCCGCAAACAAGCCAGAAAGCTGCTTGCCCTCGATCTGCACAGCCTGTGAAGTCAACAGGGAGGAGCTCCTCCAGAGCCGCATCAACCGCCATCCAGGAACACTGCCTGGGAGCTCTGACTCGGCGCACTTCTCCGCTTGGTGCGTCATCACACAGCGCTGCGCGCCGTCGCATCTGCCGCCTAGCTTGGGCTCAGCCTTGTGAGTGCTGCGGGCCCCTGGTCGCACACTTTAAAGCACGCGCACCGCCGCGTAGGCAGCTGCGGCTTCCCTAATTCACATATCCCCGTGCCCTCACTCAAGCTCTCTTGCTTGCCTCCAAGACACTTGAACTGACACTTCGGGAGCAGCCGACTATCACTCCCCGCATTCACAACGCGTGCACCCCACTTTGTACATCAAGACAGCTGCCGCCCGTGGCCCCACATCAACCGTTCGAGCATCCGCATTTGTACTCGAAGCGAGACGGAACAGCATTAGCAACCAAACATCAATCACGACTCTTCCTGACAGAACTTGACCCTCGCATCCATCATGTTTGCTACACACGCCCTCAATCAGCTTCGACGCTACTCCACATCTCTACCTCGCGACCCGCACTACAGACTCAAGGCCACCCTCATGACCGGCTACCTGGTCTCGGCATTCACCCTACCTTTCGTCCCGCCGCTGCTGGAGTCGCGCAGGACGAAGGCTGACGGGACATATCTCACGAGGTAAGAAGTTCATGAACCTATAGCCTGCCATGATCCAACAGCGCTCACTCCCACCTAGGGAGAACGTATACTGCTCTGCGCACTACCACGGATGTGCGAGATGAACACAGTACGGCGCACGCATTACAAACGATAGTGGAAGCTGACAGTACTTGCAGACCACCGATTGAGTTCGTCGCTAGACCTCATTTCTAAGGTCCACCGCCAAAAGGAGCATTTTTATTACATATACCCCTGCATCACATCGGCATCCTGCTTTCTTTGGGTACTCACGGCGTTCATGTTGCATACGGGCGTTGACAAGGTCCGCCCGGCATTCCATAGGGTTGGGTTGTGTTTGGCCGTGCGGTCACGGCTCAGGAACAATCAACGCGTCACAGTTAGTGTTTCAATACAATCAAATCATTCACCACCGTCCGCTCCAGTGTAGTTGCGGCTTGGGGCATGGGTTTCACTGTGACGCGCAAGCGAGTTGTGCGATTCTCTGAAGACTATGACGGCCGGCGAAGTCTTCACTGTGTGAAGGGCGGGTCCCAGGTGGTCGTCTCCTGAAGGTCGCTTCGATGATTGCCCCGAGGTTGCTTGCGGTTGAAGATCGAGGTTGCTATCAAAGCCATGTAGGTGGTCTGAGCGGACGCGCGGCGGGGGTCCCGCGTCACCTGCTGGACGCGTCGCAAACCCCTCATTACTTTTAAAGCTCCTCAACGTGCGACCAGCCTACAAGACCCCGCGGTCACCGTCGCTGGATAGCACACTACCGCCCGCCATGGCAGCCACTGCTCATATTGATCGCACCAACCCACACAGCCTCTTCTACCTCCCCGACGAGCTCCTCGTCCAGCTCGTGTCTCACCTCGCCGGCGACGCGCAAACGCTATGCTCGCTTGCGCGCGTCAGCCGTTTCTTCCAAATCGAAGCCGAAAAGCACATCTACACAAAGATCGAACTCCTCTCCACCAACGATCTCCATGCCATCATCGAGGCCTTCACGCGACGGTTCGACCGCGTCGCTTCCGTGGAGACGCTCAAGATCTTGTACCGGTTCCACGGTGGCCTGGGCGCAACTGCCGATGAGCGCGCCGTGTTCAATGCCTGTGTCGGTGGCATGAAGGCGCTGCGGAGCTGGGAGATCGAAAGCCCGTACGACAACTACAAGTGGGATGAGGGCGGAGACGAGTGGGTTCTGAAGGACATGGAGAAGTTCCGGGCGCACTTGGAGACTGCTAGTCTGAAGGCGGCTGCAGGCAGTCTGACTGGGCCTGGCGACGTGGGGCTGGCCAAACTACAGAGGCGTATGTCCGCAGCGCCGGCAAGAAGAATCTTCGGTAGTGCATTGCTAACGCATCGCAGTTGTGATCCACACGCACGGCGTGAGCGACGACTTCTGGAACCTAGGCGAATTCCACTGCCTCTTCCGACACCCTAGCCTACGCTACCTTCACGTCTCCTGCCTCGCTCTGCCTCCGGACCTACCTAAACTCGAGCCGTACGCGAGAACGACTCCTCTCACCGACCTCGTCTTCGACGAATGCGAGCTCGAGCCGCGGAGCTTGGGCAGGATCCTCGCGACACCGAAGAAACTCAAGCACCTCACCTTGGGCGAGAATGTCTACAATATCAACGAGGGTAGAGGCGCGAACCCTAGGCTAACGCGCGCCCCGGAAGCCGCCCTTGCAGCGCTGAGCCATGTCGCTCATTCTCTCGAAACCCTCGTACACTACGATCCGGCATGGAGGATCAACATGAACTACCACAAGGCTCTTCCCATCCCCGGAGGTGGTATGCGAGACTTCCACAGCCTGAAGACACTCCGTGTCGACACGTGCTCATTCCTGCACCGCAGCATCGCTCTCTCGCATACACAAGCCCCACCCAACCTACACACTCTTCAGATCCGGAACCCGCGTCCTAGGGTCACTCGTTTTGGGCCCTTAGCTGCCTCTACCAACGACGACTTCTTCGAACACCTTCCACCGCACGACCCGTACACATACCTCGCCTCTCTGAAGACTCTGGATTTTGTGCAAGGCGCGACCTCCGAGATGCCCATGGCAAAGACACTGCATATCACCGAAGACGAGGCTCTTCGGGAGCGTCACAAGACCGGGTACAAACTGTTCAAGCATGGCATCAATCTCAAAGTCACGCTGGAGGCCACGTGGAGGGCTGCCTTGATACCGCCCTTCCTGCACGGCGAGCCACTGCCTGAGCTAATCTGCGTGTACGATGCACAGGAGATCGGCTTCAATCGCACCTGGGCTCCAGCACACGAAGCAGAGCTGAGGGCCCATGAGCTCGAATACGCGCGGGCCTCTGCGTGGTTGCGAGGCAAGGAGACACCGGAGGCTGAAGATTACGAAGATGGGAGGGTTATACCTGAGAAAGTCGAGGAGCAAACCGAATTCCCCGAAACGGACCAGCTCACGGATTCCGACATCATCTGGTGTCGAGGCAAAGTCGGACGCTCACTGAAGGCGCTGTGGGAACGTATGCAGAGCGCAGATCCGGACGAAGAGCCGCAGGCCTTCACGGTCACGATTGACTCAGATGAAGATGATGAATGGGACGATGCTTTTGACGATGACGAAGATCTGGCCGAGTGGATGGACGCGGACGAGGGCGACGTTGAATACGTGTTGGCCGAAGAGCTGATGGGACCTGATGACGGTCATGCGGATGAGATGTTTTGGGAGACGCAAGCGCAGGCTTTGCTTGCTGCTGCAGAGGCGGTTGCAGAGGAGGACGACTTCACCGAGCACGAGATGGACGATGATCTTGATTAGGCCATAACTCTGGGGCGGATGTATCCTGTAGCGAGTCTTCCTCGAGTCACAATCCTAATGACTTCTCGCCAGCGTAGACTGAATGGTGTGTCAAACGATCGACCCTGTAGATTTTATGATGCACGAGACATCTGGCCACTCCGGGGAAAGTTTGTGAGCGTGGTCCTCCTACGTCGAGTCGGATCTCGGCTAGGGAACGTCTTCCTCAAGGTAGAACCGCTAAAACGATCTCAGCCGTCGAAACAATAGCGCGGTAAGGCTAGGAAACAGCACCCGTTGTACGACTCGGACATCAACCAAGACATGTCCAGCTCCTTCTTTGCACCATAGCAAGGCCTCAACCCGACGACCCCGAACTGGAGAGCCTCCCTGTCAACCGTATCCTCTATATTATTTCCCGCTTCTTCGCGACAGTGTCGCATGAAATTTACCTCCACCGTAAAGCCATCTCATCACAAACTCCCGCCAAGCCGCCCGACAGTTTGAAACCAAATGAGTGTAGTTTCAAAACGCTGTCAAACGCGGGAACTAAGCGCCTCGCTTCGCCAGCGTCCGACGGCCCGCACTGATCCCACGAATGAGGATCCTGGGCCACCGCCTCACGCCTATGCGAAGACAGCAAGACTTCCCGATGTGTTATGCGCGTAGAGATCTACGAGGATACGAGCCCGCGCGTTCCGTCGAGAAGGAACGTCGGCCATGGGAGTGGGTGCGAAACATGCCAAGGTACACAGTGGTGAGATGGAGAGGGATGGTGTTGATGAGGGAAGGTGGGTCTGCACGCGATGTCTGTGTCGCATATAAGATATGCATGTCCTCGCAACATGGCTTTCTTCTCCAGCTCCAGCTCTTGAGTGCATCCATTCCATTCGTTCTTTTTCAAACTCACTCTTTTCTTCATTCGCTTGTTACATTCATTCCCTAAGTGCACAGGATGCCTTCTTTCACCACCTTCGTTGGCGCTGCGGCGCTCGCCCACATGGCGGCTGCCTACACGCAGGTCAACCTCAGGAGCGCGTACATGACCAAAAATATCGACCCTATTGTCTTCCCTGGATCTTACGACAAGTCGCATTTGCACTCCATCTTTGGGTCTGACGCACTTACCGCGTCCACGACAACGTCCGCCGAGCTTCAGAAGGGGTAAGTCACTCTTCACTGTACACGTATAGAATAATGACTAAAGAGATGTGCAGCTGCACCAACGCAGACAACCCCAATGACCTCAGCGCCTACTGGGTCCCCACGCCCCTCTTCACCACCGATGGTGGAAAAACCTACACTCCCCTGGGCATGTTCCGCTTCAGCGCATACTACAATCTCGGCGAGACCCCCGCCGAAGTGGCTATCCCGCAGGACCTGAAAATGGTCGCGGGCAAAGCCACCGCCACCACCGAAGCCGACATGGTCGCCAACGCGCAGAGCAGCTGGGGCTGCGAGGGCGAATCCATCCCCCTGGACAAGAACGGCTTCCCTAGCAGCACCTGCGCCACGCACATCCAGCAGCTCCTCTACTTCCCCAACTGCGTGAACGTAGACACGCTCGAGACGGCGTACAAGGACCGCCGTGGGGGCAGCTGTCCCTCCGGCATGAAGAGCATGCCACAGCTGCGGTTCAGCATCCGCTGGGACGCGCGGAAGAACCTGCCCAACGGATGGAGCGGCGAAGCCCCCATCAAGCTTGCCTGCGGCAATGCGTTTTGCTCGCACGGCGACTTTGTCAACGGCTGGACCGAGGAGGCGGCGCAGAACATGCTCGCTACCACGCAGGAGAAGATGCATTTCAGCGCGGTGACGGGCAGCTTGGGGACGAGCCAGATGAGCTGCACGCCCAAAGATGCGGAGCCTGACAAGGGCACCAGCGATTTTGCGGAGAGTGTGAGCTTGATGAGCAAGAGGAGTGTGCCGGAGTGGGGATGGGCTAGCAAGAGCCGTCTGAGCCGCGCGTAGAGGGCGGCTTGCAGGGGAAGATGGAGCCGATGAGGCTGTTCGCTGTACATATTATACTTCCCGTACTTGATGTACATTTCTAGTCGGAATTGACCGTCCATGTCTTCACGTGCTGGGCCTGTTCGTGTGATGCTTCGTCCTTTTGAGAACACGCCAGTGCTACGCAATGTGTCTGTCAGATGAGCGATAATGATCCACAACCCAAAGAGCTCGACAAGCTAGAGCAAAGTGAGACGGATCGAACAAATTTCATTGCCCAGAAGCCTCGTGTGGTGAGACTTGCGGCTAGGCTTGATCAATCTCAGAAGAGACTCTAGTTCTTTTCCGTGCACAGCCCATCCGCATTCTTGCAGTTGCACGACATAGCTCCAAACGGAGCGCAGCTTCTTCTCGTCAGCAAACCCCTACCTCTCATCTTTCTTGAGGGTCGTCGAACTCACTTGCTCACACACAAAGCATGTTCGGGTCCACTGCCGCATCCCAAAAGACAGATGTTACGCCATCTGGCGCAGCACTGCGTAGTGCTTGTCTCGGCGCGTGGGTCGAGGGGTGTTGAGGGCATGGCTGCGTCGGTGGAGGTTAAGATGGCTAGGGAGGTGAAGATGGTGAGCTTGATTTTGGAGAGGTGATCAAGGAATGACTTCTTGGAAGATGATTGTAAAGCGGAGTGAAGACTGTGGTTGTGTGATGGCAGGTGAGGAGCGACAAAGGCTCCTAATCATACGCCCAAATAAATGGAAATGCGTGCTGCCGTTCCAGCGGAATCTTGACGAAGCTGACAGGCTCGAAGTGCGGATGTGTGTCTGAGATGGAAAATTGAGTTGGGGTCCTTGTGGAGCAGACGTTGGAGCTTTGGGGAACGGCCGATTATAGCGCGCCATAAGTAAGATGCTTGCGTGCAGCGAAGGAGATCGAAGTAGGGGATGTGGACGAGGATCATTTCGATAAGCTCGTAGACTCCGGCTAGATTCATGCCGGCGCATTGAAGGACATCGGCGTGGACATATTGAGAAGTGGATTTATTGACGTCGTGGGATGAGTTGATGCCTTTGTTTGGGGACATTGTGGTATATTTGGAGTTAGTGGTAGAGAAGTTGCAGAGCTAGGAGTGCGCAAAGTGTATGCAGTGTGATGGACAATGCGGGCGTGATGGGGTTGCGCTATGAATCGAATATAGGTATGTACTCAAGAGTCGTTTTGAACTCAAGAATGAGGTATCGGTATTTGAACCCGGTCTGTCCAAGTGGCGCTCAGATACACACGTTACCGCCTTGAAAGCTATTTTTGGTTCCATTCTCTACGCATGGGTCTCTCGATCACCAATTCTTTGCATCTTCAATAAGAGTTAGAGCACGACACTTCAACTGGACTTGGGCACCGGAATGATGAAGCTTAGGAGTGGCAACGGGTTGGCCATGCACTGACTGAGTGTCGCTAGATGCACAATTCATACAATTTAGTTCTCCATTCAAGAGATGTGCACGTCTTCTAAACATCCTCAGGGCCAGCCAGGCCAAGTGCTTGCCGTCTCGTTGGCGCATCTGCCTTGAAGAACGGCTTCTCCGCCAACGCCGTGACACGCGTGCCGTGTCTCGGCTCGTTGCCCTCATAATCCCAGCTGGCATTGTGGATCGTAATTCTGTTGTCCCACAGCGCCGAAGTGCCCGGAGTCCATCTGAATCGTACCTGAATGTCGACGTTCTTCTCGTACACATCGTACAGGTAGTTTAGAATAACGTCACTCTCCGCCTTATCAAGTCCGACAATTCTGACAGTCATTGCTCGGTTGACCCACAGAGCTTTCCAGCCAGTCGCAGGGTGTACTCTGACTAGGGGATGGATGCGCTCGATGAACTTGGGTCCAGCTTCTGGGTGGTTGCGGTCGAGATAAGGGTGCGCGGACCTATACACAGCTTGCTTTCCGTCGATAATCTTGCGAAAGTCGGGCGACAACTTCTCATATGCAGCGTATCCTTGCACTCGTTTAGTTTATATTTGAGCATCTCAGTGGGATTTATACCTGAAGCCCAAAGGGTATCTCCGCCAACTTTTGGGATCGTGTCATTGTGGAGATGCGTCACACCCGCTGGCTGACGTTCATGTACGAGATCAGTATGCCATCTAGATGCACCACCGGTCTGTCTAAAACTCGCCGGGGATTCGGTCGCCTGTAGCGCAGGCCAGATAACAGTGGTTCCAGGAACGCCAGGTACCGAAGGAACCTGAGGCTAGTAGCTCATTAGCGGAAGAATCCTTAACTGAGATCTGAGCCCGTACGTGAACCTCAATTTCTCCGTACCACTCGCCGAGGGTCCTTTGTTGTTGTGGAGATATATCCTGGTCTCTGAAGAAGACGACACTCCTCTCAGCAATCAGCAAGCCCAGCTCATCTTTCTGCTGATCGGTAAGGTCTTTCAACTGAAGGCCGACAATCTCTGTGCCAATATGGGCAGTGAGGTGAATGACCTCCTTAGCAGCTGAGAGCAACGCCTTTTTCTCTGGATCGGCTCGCGAACCTGGGTCTACATGTTCCCTGTCGTAATCACGAATCTTGATCACATCGTCTAGAAATAGTGGCTTTGCTGGGCGGTACGGGTAGCCATTTGATAGATCGATTCCGGCCTTCTCGAGCCTCTTGCGCGCCGGTTCAGGCAGTCCCAAAGTATCTTTTTTTGGCTGGACTGTGTCTTTGATTTCCTCTGAAATTGGTAGTACGAGACCTGGAGCCATTATGATTCTGGTTGTAAAGCAATGTGATATCGGGTGACACCGTTTCTTTGAACAATTTGCTTGGACTACTGCCGCTCATATACGTGGGTAGTCATTTGTTGACGCGGTCCAACTCCGTACATTAGCTTGCGGGGTAGCTCCCGCACGACTCCAAACAGCTTCAAGCACATCATCGGCTAGGGTTATTGCGCACTCATTGATTTACAATCCTTATCTCTTCGGCCGAACTTTCAGTGCATATGCATACCTAGGTACTGAGTCCGCGTGGCATGAATGCTTATTGCCGAAAGTTGCCATCAGTACAGTGCATTGCGTTCGCAGCCATGCATGTCAAGTGGAGTCGTTCTCTAGGCAATCGGAACACATATTGGACGACATAGGCGCCATGGAGCTCACGCTAAAGATTGCCTTTGTCGCAATCAGTCAACACTGTTACACACAGATCTCCCAGGCGAGCCGGAGAAGTCCCGTTCCTGGTTAACATTTTTGGTAAAACGTTCTTGGGTTCCAAGCTGCTTTGCGACGGACGAAGACTTGGTGCCAGATAGACTCTCCTACAACGAAAGCATGTCTACATCACCTAAACGCGCCGTTGTAATAGGAGCTGGAATCAGCGGAGTCGTGTCTGCTGCACACTTGAGAAATGAGGGGCTGGATGTGACGGTGTACGAACGATCAAGTGCTGCAGGCGGAGTATGGTATGTGACAAGTTATATGTCTTTGCTAGTCTCTAACTTCATCTTTAGGCTCTATGATGAGCGGAGACCTCTCGAGCCCGCCTACCCTTCCGTTCTGCCATCCAAGGGAGAAGTCTACCCTGATGATCCAGTCTTAGAGCTCACCGAGACAGAGACACAAGCAGTACGGCACGCTCCACCAGGGTAAAATGACCTCCCATATTGTATTGAAGAGATACCTAACGATAGACGCTTGCACAGACCCTGCTACGTTGGTCTAAAGAACAACGTTGGTACACGCCTGCTCACCACAACTCTTAATTCATTTCCAGAGGGAACTGAAGACTACGTCAGTCATTCGGTTTTGAAAGATTACATTCAGGATACTGCAATCAAGACTGGAGTGGAGCGTATCACACACTATGGTACAGAAGTGAAGAACCTGTCCAAAGTCAATGGGAAGTGGAAAGTTGAAACTGTAGCCTTGGAACGTAACTCTACAGGAAACGTAGAGCGCAAGTCCACAACCTCGGTATGTAAGAATATCCACAGAGCTCTATTTACGCTGATTTTCCAGTAGAACTTTGACGTGGTTGTCGTGGCTTCAGGTCACTATCATGCGCCAAGGGTGCCCGACATCCCTGGCATTGGTGATGTGAAGCGACAGTTTCCGACAAGGATAACACATTCAAAAGGATATCGGACACCGGAGCGTTTTGCAAACAGGAACGTACTCTTGATCGGGGCTAGCGTATCATCCAGTGACATTGCTCGAGAACTTGGTCCGATTGCCAATTCCATTTATCAAAGCCACCGTGGTGGTGCTTTCGACCTCCCGGCCAGCATACTCCCCGAAAACGCCACTCGTATCGAAGAAGTTGTGGCTTTCGAACTTTCAAAAGAGAACGCGGAAGCAATTGACGAGAATGAACCACTTCCGGTGACGATCAAGCTCAAGTCCGGCCAGACGCTTTGCGGGATACACGACATCCTAGTCTGTACAGGCTACCATATTACCGTCCCGTTCCTCCCTGACCTGCACTCTGACAACACAGCTGCGGCCGATGCATCTCCCATCACACTTGTTACGGATGGGACACAGTTACACAATCTTCACAAAGACATCTTCTATATCCCGGATCCCAGTCTGGTTTTTGTCGGTGTCCCCTACTTCACAGCCACTTTCACACTCTTCGAGTTTCAGGCCATGGTCGCAGCTAAAGTTCTTGCTGGCAAAGTGAATTTACCGAGTGAGAAGGGCATGAGAGAAGAATATGAGAATCGAGTCGCACTCAAAGGTTACGGCAAGACATTTCACAGCTTGAGAGAAAAGGAAGTTGAATACGTCAATGAGCTTCTAGCTTTTGCCAATCCGCAGCTGGATACACAGCTACTTGGACATACCGAGGTCTGGCATGGAGCAAGAGCAGAGTTGGTCGCGAGAATGAAGGCCATGTTTGCTGGTGGCAACGAGTCTGCGAAAGAGTTGGGCGTGACGTGTGCGTAGAACAGCGTCGATACCATTTCGCGAGACAAAAACTCTGCCTCAGTGATCTCTGCGGAACTTCGTATCCAAAATCTCTCTTCTTGCTATTCCACTGTGTGTGAGCGGCTAGACTATTCGGACTCGGTCGTTGATCTACGCCTATCGCCGGGCACGCAATATGCATCAATGTTTACGCTACAACGTCTGACCCTCATTGGTCGGCACACCGCGCTGCACAACCACCCATTTTTGGACAGACCCCACAAAGTCGCGCCCCAGTCGTACGGTTCCTCCATAAGTCGTACTTGTACCCTGCAATGACGTTTTCTGAGTTCGGCCCGTCGCCATTCGCAGGGTCGCTAGTTTACCACGGCTCTATCGAGGGAGCACCCGCAGAGCGGGGAAGCCTGCTCAATCCCTCAGACTCTATAGCATTGAGTGATGCCGGCATATTCTTGCGTCACCGGTAGTCGGTGCCCAGCCCGGGAACAAGCCGTCGAAGCTTTGTGGTGGCGAGACCTTCCCCTTTAACGTGAGCCGCATTCGCCTAGATATGCTTGGTCGTCGCCATACGAACGTAAACTGGCGACAGCTGATAACAAGATGGGTCATACTCCGTTCCACCCAAGAACGCTGGACTCTCCCAATGAACTACCTCAAGTCATCGAGGCCTCAGAGGAGGTTAAGCAGCAACCGAGAAAATGGTACTACTATCTTTGGGATACGTTGGACAAGCCCAAGGAAGAGCGATGGTTCATGTTCAAGCTCGATGCTGCGCTCTTGACTTTCGCATCGCTAGGTACGGGACGAATCAACTCCTGAACGGCCAGCACTCAGAACTCATCTATCCAGGCTATTTTATCAAGTACCTTGATCAGACCAACATCAACAGCGCGTTCGTGTCGGGCATGAAAGAAGACTTGGGTCTTTACAAGAATCAGCTCAACTATATGCAGACATGCTGGACTGTCGGCTACGTTATTGGCGAGCTGCCTAGTAATATGATACTGACGCGATTTCGGCCTTCAAGATGGATCCCGTGCATGGAAATGATATGGGCCGTGCTGACGTTTTGTTTGGCTCGGGCCAATAACGCCACGACCATCTACGTATTACGATTTTTCATTGGTCTTGCAGAGAGCACGTTCTATCCTGGCATGCAGTACATCATTGGTAGGTTCATCAGCCATAACTTTACCAGCACACTCACGTGATTAGGCTCCTGGTACCGTAAGGAAGAGCTGGCCAAACGATCATGCATCTTCCATACATCGTCTGCATTAGGGACAATGTTCTCAGGGTATCTGATGGCAGCAGTGTACAAGCTCGGGGGTCGCGGCGGGATGGCAGGATGGCAATGGTTGTTCATCGTCGACGGCGTCATATCGCTGCCCATTGCCATCGCGGGCTTCTGGTTCATTCCGGACGTACCTGAGATAGCCAAGCCATGGTACCTCAGCGAGGAAGAAGTCAAGTTTGCGCAAAAGCGCATGCAGCTCGAAGGACGTCAAGAACGGAAGCCCTACACAAAGGCGAAGTTCAAGAAGATCTTGACATCGTGGCACATCTACGCGTTGACGCCCCTGTACGTTTTCTTCAACAACGGAGGTGTGAGTGCGGCGCCCGTATTCCAGCAGTACCTCAAGTCTTCAAAAGACCCGAAGTACACTGTCAGCCAGATCAACGTGTACCCGACAATCCAAAACGGTGTGCAAGTCGGGTCGACGCTGGCGATGGCTTGGATAAGTGACGGCGTATTGAAAGGGGCGCGATGGCCCATGATAGTCTTCGGTGGCTGTGTGAATATCATGACCGAGGTATCATTGGCGGTTTGGAACATTCCTACGAAGTGGAAGTGGGCATGCTTGTCACTAACCGGTGTGGCCGGTGGATTATCCGGGCTGTGTATGGCGTAAGTATTCCTTTGCTACACTGTGACGACAACGAACCTCCGAACTGACGGCAATTTACAGATGGGCACATGAAATCTGCACACACGACAATGAGGAGCGCGCAATTGTCATTGCTAGCATGAACGAGGTCGCGTATGTTCTGCAAGCATGGTTGCCGCTGATAGTGTGGCAGCAAGTTGACGCACCCGAATATCGCAAGGGCTACATCACCGTGAGCTGCTTGAGTTTCATGCTGATTGTTACTGCATTGACTATCAGGGTGCTTCATGCCAGAGAGGTGGCGCAGAGACAAGATGAAGAAGAGTCGGATGCAAGTTCTGCACAGCTGGGTAGGGAAGAGAGCACAGAAAAGTATGTAGATCTCAAAGCATGAGGCCGACGACAAGCAAGTGGGAAACACTACACTAGTGTAGACGACTTCTGAATGCTACAGGAACTAATTGCATACCACCTTTCAATTGTCGTCGGTGGGGGATGCAGACACCAGATTTACTGTGTGAAGCGGGGTAGGGATAGGTTCGGAAATGCGCTGTTAAACAAAGTCCTCAGCAGGCTTTGGCGTAATTACCTAGCTACGATGTGTGCGAGTGTCGGTGGTGTAGTCTTGCCTTCTTCAATGTTCTGGTATCACGGCATACAAGGCAACCTATATCGGCTCTCCAGAGCCAGAAACGGAATACAGCATCAGCTCGTAGTAGACACATCAAACATAGCCCAAGAGCACCTACTGCACAGTTTACGTGCTTAGCTCATGGGGCCAGTCATGTAAGCCATCCCAAAATACGGAAATATGTCCGTTGTCGGGGGATATGCTATCGTCTAGAGGTGGATTATCGTAGCAGCACTAAGGTTTGGCTGAGCTCAGGATCAGCTCCAAGGTATAGATACTACATACCAAGCTGCCAGATGTGCCTATGGTATCTTGGAGCCGACAATATTACAGATTGTGGCGCTCTACCTTCTCTATAGTCGGACATTTTTGAATGCATGGCGGCGGCCAATAATGCATGTCATGTCGACTGTAAGCCTTGCTCCTCATCGGGATCCCACAAAGCATTCAGCGCAGCTTCAATTAACGGTTCCATCTTGACGTTGTAATGCTGAGTGTGCCATTTCGTGGCATGTCTCTCGATAGTTGAGGTCCTATCGTCATCTTTCCCACTCAACATTTGGTTTGGTACTCCAGCGCCCCACAATAGCTCAATATGGAGGCCTGTCTCAATCCAGCAACCGCAAACTCGCACATCAGTCCCGCGGAGGAAGCGGAGATCGCACGCTTGAATGCCCAAGTCTGTAGCAAGGAAAACGGTATCAAGCGTCATCCAAACGTCTTCAGGCAGGCCGCACCTGATGAGGCAGCTCGTTCATTCGGAGAACAATCGTCACCTCGTCCGATGCTTCGCCCTGCGAAGCCATCTGGGTGTCTCTGTCGACCAGTTTCCTCCACTGCTCCTTCCGCATCTGGCTCTGGCTTGTTCGGAGCTGCAGCTCACCAGTTTGCAACGCAGCCTGCCACAGGTTTGCGGTTCGGTCACGTCCCAAAGCCACCTTCTGCAGGACTTCTTGGCAGTACCGGAAACCCCTCGACAGAGCGACGTTTTGGCAAACTAGGACAGCATTATTCCACCGACCCGCCCGTATCTGACGGCGGATTGTTCGACGGCGCAACACGCCAGTCTGATACGCAGCCTGCCAAGAGTTCACTGTTTGGCCACGCTGTAAAGCCTGCTTCTGGAAGAATTCTTGCCGGCACTTAGGAGCCTGCATCTCGGGGTTTGTTTGGTTCTGTTGCGCCTGGTCCCAATCCGTTCATCTCTGACGGTCCTTCAAAACCTGCACCAGGAGGTCGCTTTACGGGATTCGGCAGCACACCTCACCAAGGCGCGCGACCTGCTTCAGGTGGGCTTGTCGGCAGCCCTATGAAGCTTTCGCCAGGACATTTCTTTGCTCAACCCGCACCTGGCTCGAGCCGGAGAAAACAGGCGACAGATGGTTGGGAGGGTGTACCGTCTCTGTTCCGTTCTTCCCTTGCGGCTCAGATTCAGCAGCCAGTCAAGCCTTCTGCGACTGGTGGCTCGAGTATCGGTGCGACCATGCACCTAGCTCCATGGCTCATGAGCATTGCAATCACTGTCTCTCCAGGTTCCTCGCACGGTCCGGGTTGAGGATTACCTTATCGATGAGGACGACTTGTGAGGTCAGATCGGGAATGCCCTGCCAGGACGACACGAAACACATTGACTTTGCGAGGTCTGAGTAATCATGCCAAGGTCTTCAGTTGCATTGCGACGGATGCGTTGGACATAATCTCTTCTTTTTGCCCTGAATAAGAGGTCCCAGCGAACAGAACGTGGATCATTCGTGGCAGTATTAGTTCAGTGTCCGAGCAATGAAGATTCGAATAGGTTACGAAGAGGCTGCATCAACCGTGACGACAAAGAAGTCTGCTGTTCCCATGCATCTCTCATATGTGGTGCCAATCGACGGATGGCAGCGGGCCAATCGACGTCGAGATGTTCGGCATCTCGCTGACTAACAGCAATCTCTTGGCACCAAGCTCCGAGCATCATTCCAACGGCACGCCGCAGCGGCGACGCCCATTGCCTCTTCCCCACGCCCACAATGCTCGCCCGCACCCTCCGCGCCCGCAGCGCCGCGCGCGGCCTGTCCTTCTTCCGCGCGTACTCAACTCCCAACGACCCCGTCAAGCGCGACGTCCCGCAAACCGTGTCTGAGACCAATGCCACGCCCACCTCGTCCGAGGGCGCCTTCGACAAGGTCCTGCAAGAAAGCGTAGCCAAAGCGGAGCAATTGCGCACCACGCAGGCGCCCAACTACAAGGGCACATGGAGTACGAGCCAGCAGGCGCGGGCTGTGGCTATGCAGGGACCGCGGTTTGAGCAGACCATCATAGAGGACCAGGTACGCCAACTCGTGTGCTATCCGTCAATTGCGGTAGCATGGGGCTCTAGGGCCAATTTGTGGAGCAATTGACGCGGAAGCGCGCTGGAAAGCAGGGTATCAGTCCGCAGAAGCACTTCACTGACGAGAACACCAGCCGCGCCCGTACGCCGCTATCGACTTGATCCACAAGCAGCCCGTCCGCTGGACCCACGACCGCGTTGTCTCCTGCGACGGTGGAGGCGGTCCTCTTGGCCACCCCCGCATTTTCATCAACGTAGACAAGCCCCAGATCTGCGCCTGCACCTACTGCGGTCTGCCTTTCGTATGTGCACCCCAGAAACCACCGGTTTCCAAGCTGCTTGGCCATGCATCGGGCAATGCTAACGAGATGCAGGCTCACGAGCACCACCGCGCAACTCTCGAGGCCATCCCGGAATCGCAGCTCTCGTACCCGCTCGCACCCAAGGGCGACCCCGCCGAGGTGGACGCGTCGCAGAGGATCACAAACGAGCCGCTTGGACAGCGGTAAGCGGGACCTGACGTCTGGCGTGTGTACATATGTAGTAGCAAGAGAGGAAACATTCTGCACTTGGTTCAAGAACATACTTGTTTGCACAGTGCCATGTACAGGTGAACGTCTACGAGGGCGACGCATCGAGCGGTAACCGCGAGTGCGCTTCGATGTGACTCGGCTTCTCCCTCCGTTCTGTATGGTAAAATTGTTTGCTTTGAGAACTATCCTCCGGCGGGCAATTCCTCAACTATAAAAAAACATGGCTCATCTTATACTAGGAGAACGCGTTCCCCAAGCCCAGTCAACTCGAGGTGCGTTGAGTGAAGGGGCTACGCATGTCTGCAGCAGTGATACCGGCAACAATGACAAGGACCTCGATCACAGATAAGCAATCGTTACCCCAGCCCCGAGTCTGTGTGTATCTATGGTTCGATTTCATGTTTGATCCAAACTGGCTAACGTTGGGCATTTCTCACCTTGTGGAGCAACATCGGAGACTCTCCACATCCCAACCAGGAAGCATGATCAATGCTTTCATTAGGGGTCTATATTCCTTGGGTAATGTACTGTACTGTATGGGTCTATTAAATAACTACAACGACTCCGTCAAGGAGGAAGGAAATGGCTGGTATCATAGTCCTCCGCTTACATCCTCCGCCGTGGCGCTGCTCTTCGCGTCGCCGCCGAGCTCGCAGCCCTCGGTGTCACACGGTCTATCCGTGAGGCCTGCTCTAGCTGATGGCTCGCATCCGAGCTGCCCGCGCTCACCGAGCTCTGGCCAGCAAGAGTCGCCAAGGGACTGCGACTCGTGCCGGTCGTACACCCCAGCCATGCATAAGTGCTGGCGTTCTTTTCGCCAAAGGGGGATTCCGTCCCTCTTTCTCCTCAAAACCACGCCCTGCTCACCGGATTGGCCGCGCGCGTATGCCCGAGTCGAATGGGTTCCGAGACCGGCGATGCAGCACCCCTCGCACCGCTCTCAATATGCGTTTCTGTACTCGGCCAAGCATGCTGTGGTGCTCGCCCCATCGAACCCCCTACACCACTCTCACAATTCGTCTCTGTAACCATTGACCCTACACCTGGAGATGCCGGAGCCGGAGAGGACGGCAGTGACCTGGGATCCACCTGTCCCCTTGCATGTGCCGACCCCTGCCGCGCATCCATCTCATACGCGTCCAACTCGCCCTTCTCGACGCGGCTCAGCGGCCGCGAGTCCGTCTTGAACCACAGCATGCTCCGCCGGTCCGTGCTCACCGTATGCGCGTCGCCGCCGGGCAAAGAACGGAAGTGCTCGGTGTCCCGCGTGCTGTTCTTTCCGGTTGTGCCGATGGAGGAGAAGCTGAGGTGGAGTTTTGCGAGGAGGGGGCGGAGGACGGGAGCGGAGGCGCAGATCTTTGAGTGTGTTAGTGACAGGTCCATCATGGATTTATGGTTGGGAGGCTTACCACGCCCAGGTCGATCTCGATGGCAGCGGCGATCCACAGCGGATACGCATACCACGTGGTGTCGTACTGGACAACCAGACTCTCGTAGATGTAGTACGTCCGTACGCTGCCGGCGGCTGTAACGAAGAAGCCCAGACTGAAGAGTACGATGACAGCGAAGCGCTGCCTGCGAGGCATTTTGAGCTGTCCATTCACACTTAGCTTCCATTCTCCTCAGAGCTTCTAGCCACAAAGCTCGGGCACTCACCGACATAACCATCGGAATGGGCGTCACCGTACACGCAAAGTCCGCGATCACGTTGATGATCCCCGCGATCAGCGTCGCAGTCCCCTCGTTCAGACACTTCCCTTCCGGCGCGCCGTACGTCCAGTACATGCTCACCGGCGTGCACAGAAACACGATGAGAAACACAAACGTGACGAAGATGCAAATCGTGTACACGACGTTGGCGTGCACGACCCAGACGTAGAAGCCCTTGCTCGTGTCCTTGAGCAGCCGGTAGTAGAAGCAGAACAGCGAGAGCCGGGTGAAAGTCGCTGCGGCGGTGAAGAGCAGCTTTGCTGCCATTGCGATTTGCAGCGTGGGTTTGAGCTTGGTCAGAGGAATGTCGTAGACGTGTCTGTCCCAGCCATAGTGTTGGTTCGCGAGGAGGACCGCAGCAGTGAGGCCGCCAGCGAAGATCTGGAGTTGAGCGTTAGGGTGACTTGAGACAGATGATGTCGAATAAGGGGCGAGCTTACTAGTGCGAGGAATATAAACACATCGTCCAGTCCGAACCATACCTTGACGCATAATCGTGTGTACAGACGCGCCGCGACCAGCATCACCGTGAAAGAGATTAGGACAACGTTGACGATAACGAGTGTGTTACCTCGTGTGACCGGGTCAGTGTAGTTTGGGGCCGGCCATGACAACAGAACCTCAGGCGGCGGGAGGCGCATGTTCACAGCGGTGTCGGCGGTGTAGCATGTGGTTGAGGAGGCGGAGGGTCGAGCAGATCAGAGCGAGCAATTCAGGCGCGCAAGTCGATCCTTGGTATGCGCAGAAGCAGGGTCAACCAGGCCAGCTGTATGACGAAGCGGACAGGACGGTCCGGACGCGGTGTTGACAGTCTCGCTCGTCCAGAAAAAGGGAGATTCTGAGAGTCGCACCGTTAGGCACAGTTGCCGCATATGTATCGCGCCATTGTGTGCACCGTTGAAGCTACGAGCACACCACCACGTTGCAAGTATCCGCCCAAGAAGGAACAATGATGCCTGTTGCGGCCCGGTCCCTGAGTCGGGGAGGCTGTCTAGGTACAAACGGCGGGCGGGCTAACGCGTCCGTCGAAACCTAGTGAGGGCATGCCCAAGGCGCGTCGCACCACCGCAGCAGTCATATTATGGCAGTGATCAGATTCGGTGTGTGCCATGCTTGTCAAACGCGTGGGAGATGTTCATAGAATGACTGAAAACGATACGCAGCGGGACGTTTGTCGTCCGATGGTTACAACACGGCTTGTAGCGATACCTAGCGCCCGGCGTGCAGCTCGGAGGCTTCGGCAATCGCAGATCATCCAGGGTTTGTGATCTGGTTGAGAAATGGGCTGGCCCGCCGCCAGTCCCCTCTTTCGTGCCTCCAGCAGAGAGACACAATCTTACGGCTCCAAGAACGATCATTGTGAAGAGCGCTACTGCTTCGTCTTAGATAGCTTCATGCCCAATGGGGAAGCCGCGGCAAAGTTCCTCTGTTCATTTGTACACTTGTTTGCAAGTGTCGTGGAGCTATTGGTTCAAACCACAGAGGTGGGGAAGGGTTGCTACTATCAACGGGCTACCTACCCAATCTGGCCTTCCATACTTCAGCAGCTTTCGGGCTTTGTCATGTTTCCTCCCCCTTCGCTCTCGCATGGGAGTGGCCGTGCCTAGAGCAAGTCTCCGCGGAACGGCGCATCATAGCTTCGCCGCATCTTCCATATATTCTTCGAGATTGCGCACAGGCTTTGCGCCCGTGCTTGCGAACAGACCAGCTTTGAAAGCGCGGACGTCAGTTATGACAACCGGCTGCTTCGCATCTGTCTCCTGAATGTCCATCTTCTCAGCTAGCTTTACTTCGCCTACGCCGCTCTCTGCAAGGCCCAACGCTGCAGCTGCCTCATCAACAATTCTAGCGACTTCCTCCTGACCCAACTTTAGATCCTCTGCAAGATGCGCAGATATGGCGGCAGGGAGTTTCGCTGACTCGTTGACATCATTCAAGCGCGCTTGCAGCTTGTCGGTGTCGATTGGTGTCTTTTCCTCGCCGGCAATCGTTTGCAAAACTGCGAGAGCTTGCGTCTTCTTCTCGTCTAGGGTGGGCTCCTTTGGCTTGGCCTGGGCAGTCAAATGTACGGAAAGTTTGGCGCGGTGTGGAGACGATGGCGAGATATGGTGCCCATAGAAGGTCATCATGTCGTCTTTGGTGAGGGTAGAGACTTGAGCGGCATCGGTTTCGGCTGCAGAAGGTCAGTTTGTGCACTTGCATAGAAGAATCTCACATCCAACATTACCGTGTCAGCCACGAGTCGTTAGGGACGAGCACTTACATTGTAGGAAATCATACGTATTCCTAAACATATGATTCCAAAACCTGTTGCCTTCTTGCCCAAGGTTCTTCAACGTCTCCAAACGCTTGGAAATGACAGCACTCTTGTGCTTCTCAAACTCCTCGTCGCTCATGTCCTTCAAGGTGGTCTCGAACTTGGTGAGGAAGTGATCGATTCGGCCCTCGAGATAACCACAGTCTCGCTCGCTCTGGATCAAGATGCGGAAACCAGCGTACGTAATGCCAGCAGTGGAACCACTGAACACAACATAGCCGAGCTGTTCGATGGTGCGCAGCTGGTTAAAAGCCGGCTCGTCGAGCATCTGCGCAAGGAGGAATTGCTTCGCACGAAGATCATCATCCATCCGGTTACCCAGGTAGAGCGTGTACTCGATGCAGTGGTTGACGTTGGCGGGGTCCTTGAGCGGCCGCGAGTAGATGAAATTGCTGCCTTCCGGGAGGATCAGGCTTCTTTCGATCGGCCATTGGCTCGGAGGGAGCTTCTTCGGCTTTATGGTCTTCTCGACTAGGTCGGTGAGCTGGAGTGCATCTTCCTTGTAGAGATTGCCGTGGGATAGAATTTCAATGTGGCATTGTGAGAGAACCTGTGGGAAAAATTGTTGCACTTCCTGTGCGGTAATGCTGTCCAGCTCCTGGGCTAGCTCATCGTTCATGAAGGCGCTATCAACTCGGAACCAACGAGAGTACGTGCCGACCTGGTGAAATGGCTGGCCGAAGTGCCAGTTGCGGAAGCTACGGCTTGTCTTGTCCTTCACTATCTTAAAACGGTCCTCTTTAATTTCAAGATCCCGAATCTGCAAAAGAACCTTTTCAAGCAAGACGTGCAACTTATCGTTGTAGCCAGATACGGACACAGACAAGCCACTCGCGTGGGTACTGAAGCCGTACACCAGGCCAGAAATGTCTGCGTCATAGGAGTACTCGACAAGTGCATCGTCTACCAAGCTTGCGTACAGCGAAGACAGTACGGCTGTCCTTGGTGTAACATAAGTCATCGGAGTGCGCAAGTGGATATGGACATTGGCCTTGGGCACCCAAAACTGGTCGTCTTTCTTCCACCACGCCCGCACAGCATCGTCGTTGCGAATGAGCTTGGGCTGTTTCGCAGGCTTCTCAACCTCCTTCTTGTCGACGTCCAGACGGTTGGGAATGAATTCGTTCTTGTGCGGGAAGTGTAGCTCCTCCGGCCGCGTCTTGTTCTCAAACGCTTCCTTGACTTCGTCTATGAAATCCTGAGGGATCTTCTCGGCCTTGTATTCGGTGCCGTACCATTTTTCCTTCTCTGGCCAGTCGCCGGGGAACTCCTGACTGACAATTGTCATTCTGAAATTGTCGGGGCGTAAATATTCCATTGCCTCGCTGATGCGCTGCGCATCGAATTTCTTGATGACTGAAGGTCCGCTCAGAATCTCTTTGCGGTCGTAAGGCTTTTGCATGACAGACGCAAGTGCACTAGTCGTCCTGCTCGGCGGACTCTTCTGCTTGAAGCGGAAGCCAACTTCGCTGATTTTAATCTGCTCGTCGACAATCCATTCTTGTGGCGGCAAATCGCGGACCATGGCAATATATTGAAAGATAATTTTGACAATCTCCTTGTAGTGCTGTAAGCCATCCTCGGTCAGCTTGACACTGATATTGAAGATACCACTACCAGGGCACAGAGATGAGCCTCCAGCACCCAACCCATTTGCCCATCCTTTAGCCTTGATGTAAGCTAGAATACTGCCGGGACCTTCGTGACCGATGAGATGGCTAAGATAGCGTGACGGGTGCGACTCATAGTACTCTTCCTCATCACGATACAAGAACGAAAGTTCTAGCGACCTCGACTCATATACCGGCTTCGCAAATGTTTGGATAAGCAGCTCTTTGTCCGTATACACCGACACATCGTCCCAGCGCTTTCTCGGAAGATCTTTATTGGGCACCTTAGAAAAGACCTCTTCGACCCATTCTTCCAGAGTGTCGAGGTTTTCTCGACCCAAGACCACAAGTTTCATCCGGTTCGCTGAGTAGTGCGTGGCATGGAACTTCATGAACTCATCCCGGATTTGTACACCTCGTGCAATCGGATCATCGTGTAGCGTTTTCCAGCTGCCGGTAGAGAAGTGGTTGTAAGGGTGTTTCGGGTTCGAGAGATTCTTGTTCAGCTGGTGTAACCTCCAGGTGTCACTCTGGAGATTCTTCTTGTTCTCTGAATCGACAGCCTTGATCTCGCGGTCCAGTGTATCCTCCAGAAACAGAGGGCATATGAAAAACTGGCCAAAGCGATCGAGGGCACCCCAGAGAGGCGACTGCTCCTTGTTTGTCGGTAGCTGCTCCTGTGTCGCGCTAGGCGTCACGTTACTGCTGCTCGACGGCGTAGACTGGGACGCCGCAAGCTCAAAGTAGTAGTTGGTGGAGGTGGATGCGGTGTATGCGTTTGAGTGGCCCGAGTACGACGTCAGGTATTTGTTGTAGTTGTTCTCTTCTGGGTACTGTTGGTCGTGGTTAGCACTTGCGCAACTGAGACATTGTACGACTGCGCGTGAGACACCACGCGCTCTAGCAGCCATGCAAACAAGTCTGACCGTCTGCGTGACCACGTACCTTCTCTGTACCCATGAACAGCAGGTGCTCCACAGCGTGCGCTATACCTGGCATGTCCTCTGCATCGCTGAAGCTCCCGACGTTGACGTCCATGGCCGCGCTAGCCTTGTCCGTAGTGGCATCGTGTATCAGCAAAACCTCGAGCTGGTTCGACAGTGTGATGATGCGGTACGAGCGATCGTCGACCTCGGCGCGCTCCAGATCCTCTATCCGCGGTCGTGCAACGCTCCGTCCCAATGGCTCGGCCATGCTGACAAGCTGTGTTTCTCGGCAAGGCAGAGTAGCAAAGAGCCTCGTGGTGGGTTTGCGGAGCGCGGGGCTAGGCTGCCGCGGCGGGGGTTTATATACGCGGCGTCGGTGAGATGGAGTAGCGGCCCCTGCGTAGCCTGAGGCTGGTTTCAAGGGCGAGAGTGCAGAGTACCCGGCAGCTGGTGACGCCCGATGCGCTGGTCTTGGGGTGACAGTACCACTGAACTGTGGTCGCGATGCAATTCCCAAAAGCTTGGTGCGCGTGGGTGCGGGCATCCAATCCACGAAGGTGCTCGCGGGGCGATCGAGGCGAAGGAAGGACAGAAGACTACCCAAGACTTAGTCGTTTGACAGGCTGAAATTTCCAAGCCAGGCGTCGATGGCTGTAGACACTCGACAAACGCGCAGCTTTGGAGGGGGCTGGGCAAGGGCGGACCTGGGGAATTCGTAATGAGGCTCAAATGTATGATGAGCCGCCGGTTCGGTTCCGATTCATCATCTCGGCATGCATAAACACCGGGGCGCTTGCGGGCATTCTACCCGAACATATAAAGGCCCGAACGTCGACTAATCCTCCGATCGATGTACTACGCTGATCGCCATCATGGTGTCGAAACATTTCGAGGCAGGCTATCCCAACACGACAGGGTTCCGGAAGGTAGTCAAAGCGACTATCATGGTAAAGAAAAAGGGAGGCATGTCCGACGAAGACTTTATACAGGTTGCTCGCTCCGGGGAAATGCAGAGTAATTGGATGAATGACGCTTCCAGTACTACAACAACCACCATGCACAGCGAGCGGTGCCTATATTGCAGCGACATGGCATCATTAGCTACAGTCTTGTGGGACGCCGTCGCAATGGTTTCCGAGCCGGGCTAATGTCGTCAGACTTACCACCTGGGGCGCGACAGAAAGATGATACAGGATATCATGCACAACCAAGCACAGCTACTAGACTACGACGCCATTTGCACATTCGTGTTTCCCGATTACCTGGCTCTGGCCAAGTTCATGTATGACAAGGATGGTGCCGCCATGAGCGGGGATCATGACAATTTCATGGACGAAAGTCAGATGCGCATGATGGTGGGAGACGAATACATGTTGATAGAGAATGGAGAGAAGGTTGTGTCGTGAGGCATCAGTAGAAATAATATCCTACACCTCCAATGGGTATCATTAATTGACCAAAACTCTCTGCTTATGGAAGAATGCTGAGCGCGCTCAATATCGAAAGCGGCCACGGCCGCGCCCTTGACTACCACGCATCCCAGGAGGACCGGACGATCTGCGACCGGGGTTTGGACAATCGGCCTTTGTGTGACCAAGCTTTCCGCAACCAAAACATTCTACCTTGCTCATGTCGCGGCCCCCGCTCGGTCGACCACCAGACAACGATGTTAGACCTGCAAGATCCATGTCCTCGTCTATGGGTGCAGCGGATCGTCGTACGGGAGTCACCGCGGCCGCCTTCTGTGCATTTCGCGCATGGCGTTGCTTGGCTGCGACCTGCCGCTTGGTCTCTTTGATAAGCTCTACTGCCGGATCGTCGGAATCGAGTTCTCCAGACGACGCTGAGCCACTTTCTGAGCCTGAGCCTGATCCTGATCCTGATTCCTCAGCTTGATCGCTATCTGGTTTCACCTGCGAGTCATCAGCAAAGAACCTAATACTGACTTACAGTTCCACGTCAAAAGGTTGGGACACCGTAATGGACATCCTGGAACCACAAAGGCCAAAAACACTCTCCGGGCTCTTGACGTAGTACTGCGAAGAATGCCTACGCACCGCCTTCTTCTTCTTTACCCCGCCTCCAAATTTCATCCTAATGGGCTTATCCTCCTCTTCCTCATCAGAATCGCCGTCCGCATCAATGACCGCGAAGCCTGCTTGTCGAACCTGCATCATGGGCGGTCTCTTGCCCGCATGTGGATCCTCGTAGTTCAACACCCATTTCGTCTCACCAGTATGCGCGTATGCGCGCGCAAGAGCTTCCTCGCGCTTCTTCTCTTCTGCCGCGAGGGCTGATTGCATGATTTCGTGATCTGACGGCGCGCCCGGAGTGCTAGCTGCCGAGCTGCCGTTGGACATACGCATTCTCTTCTGGGGAGGGCCGTCGGGCGTCGACGGCTCCGATTTCACTGACTTGGCGGCAGAACGCTGCATAAACTGGGTAAGATGTTAGCAAAAGGCAAAAAAAAACTTCGGGAAGAAACGCGCACCTTCATTGTCATGAGCCTGCTAGACATCGTTTTGGGGGTATTTGACGCCATTTTGAGCGAATGAAAGTAATGAACAATGCTAGACGGTTAGTGAGGGGTGGGCTGCTGTCGACAAGTGTCGCGCAACGATTGTTGTGTGGATAGTACACAGATGCGACTACCTTGAGAAAGGTCACGCACGGACCTGATGCCAAGAAATGCGGAGTTTCGCGGCGGTCCTGACAGGGCTGAACGGTCTCTACGCGGTCACGAATCTGTCCGTCTCTCTGTCGCATAGCACCGCCGGGCATTCTGGTTTTCTTCACTGGCTAGAAAGTAGTGATCTTGGTCATGCGCGACCAGCATGTGATTTGTGAGCTGATCCGGACTGCAGGTGATTGACCATCTCATCGCCGCTTGACCTCGAACCCTACTTAGCGAGTCTTTGGATACAGCCGGTCTTGTCTTTTGACATGTATTAGGAATTTCCCGCGATGATCCTGCGATACAAACGCTGAGTGAGACATGTTTACCGTTTTCCTTTTCCAGCGGATCAATTGATAAGCCGATACCGATGGAAGAACGTCATCTTGAGGATGGCAACTAATAAGTAGCACTAAACGTCCATCAGCCTCAACTCTTACAATCAAGACTTCGGCCCACGGCGAGAGATGCTTCGGACAAGCTTTCTCCGGGCCATTCGCCCTCAAAATGCCTTCATACGCGCCCCAAAACAACGAGGCTTCGCGACCGAGCCACCACCACCACCACCAAACATCCAGGCGCGCATTGAGCGCGTCAATCGCCGACTACCCAGATTTCTCCACAAATACACCAAAGCGCTTGGCTCAGCGCCCGTCTCTCACATCACCGCCTTCCTCGTTCTCCACGAGCTTACTGCCATTGTGCCTCTCTTCGGTCTCGCAGCAACATTTCATTACACACATTGGCTGCCACCATGGTTCACAGAAGGCGCATGGGCGTTAGAGGGCGTCGAGCGCTTTGGAAAATACTTTAAGAGAAAGGGTTGGGTTAGGGGCGACGAAGCCAGGGAGGCAGAATTCGAGGTGGAGATGCGCACAAGGGACCACGCCTGGCACATCGGAGAGGGCGGCGTGAGGTTGATTGTGGAATTTGCAACGGCATACACCATCACAAAGATCCTGCTGCCAGTGAGAATATTGGCGAGTGTTTGGGCGACTCCGTGGTTTGCGAGAAGGACCATGGTGCCGTTGCTAGCCAAGTGCAAGGGACTCTTTCGAAAAGGAAAGGCTTCGGAGGCGGGTGCGATACCTAAGAGTGGTGGAAAGGGGCCTGGGTCGTAACACCTCCCAATTTCGATGTACTGCTCAGAGTTGCCACTGCACGAGCAAGTTTGCAAGCCGTATGTACAACATGTAGGGACAGCGATGCCCAAGTCTCTGTGACTAGTTCATATACCCGTGCATTGGCTTATGTTATAGTCAGCGTATCCTTGTCGTAACCATGCACCGATAAACCTTAGCAAGGGCAGTTGTCTATCATTCACCTTCATCATTTGACAGGTTGCGGACTCTACGCGAGTCTGCTGCAGGTGGTCGAGGTCAATTGTCCTTCTACACGCCATAATCATTCGGTCTGTCGCTCGATCTGGGTCTCTGGGTCTCTCCGTCTCTCCGCTTCCACCGCTCTCCACGCACGGAATCCCACTACAACTCCATTATCGACCAAATCTAGTACCATGTGTTTCGGCAACGGCACCAAACACAAGCTTCACATCCGCGAGAAGTCCAGGGACGAGTATCGCGGCACGAGATATGACCCAGCCCACTCGTACTACCCGTCGCATTACTATGTTCGGCCTCCCATCGGTCCATACACGGGCGGCCATCAGCACCACGCGCTCCAGCACCGGCAACACCATCACGGGCCCTTCGGTCACAACCATCGTCACTTTTACGCCCTCCCCTCACGCCACGCTCTCGTGCCTGCCGGAATCAACTATGGGCCCCACAGGTATCACGCCGGGGGTAGAGCTCTGATGCCGAGCTCAGCTGCGATAGTGAGTTGCACTTTCCTTGCCCTCTTCCGTTTGTCACGCAGCCCACCGCCCGCTCTGTCATCGGGCAGGAGTCACCTGTGTGTGATACTGGAGAGCTTGGACCGCGGCATTGGGCCATTGCTGCCTGATTGCCAACGTTTTCGTGCCTTCACCTTGCCTCTCTTTCCCCCGCCCGCGACTTCTACATCAGTTTGTCTCTCGCGCCCTCACTCCCATTTTTCCTTTCCCACACCGAACGAATTCTCCAATCTATCCATCGAACACAAAAAACCGCGCCCTTAATCATCGCATCACATCGCGTAAGATGGACAACCTTGGCCAGCCCAAGCCGCGCCACCAGTATGTCCTTTACCCTCAGGCCGGCCGCCGCGGAATCCTAGTGCATCATGGCCAGTACCAAAACGGCGCGCCGTACGTTGGCAGTGCCAGCGGTATGGGCATGGGTTACGGCATGATGGGCTATGGCGGCATGGGTGTGGGCTATCCTGGGGTAAATGCTCACATCTCACCTCTCTACTATGGCCCAAATGTCTCCCGCAGTACATATAGCAACTACGCTGGCTTCATGGGCGGCTACACGGGCCTGAGCTACGGAGTCTCTGCTTATCCCACTTATTCTTTCTCTTACCCTTACATTTCCCCGTACGCCTTTGGATACGGGTGTGGTATGTATGCTAACTACTATCACCCGTATCAGAGGACCTACTACGGCATGAACCCCGTCATGGCTGGCGGCGCCTACTCGTACTCTTACCCCGGCTCGACAACCATCATCCCGCCATCAACAACAACATACACGACTGTCACGAACTCTGCAGTCCCTGTCCCTGTAGCCACCTCAACCACAAAAAGCACGGCCCGGGTGCGTCCGCACTTCCAATCTCCGCCGGCGGTTGCCGTTTCTCGCGATGAGGTCCAGTACGAGAATCGTCGTGTTGCCATGGAGCGCGGCTCTTACGATCCCAAGCCTATCAAGCCTGCCAGCGCACGCCCGGATGACCCATTCTGGTGCATGGAGCGTACCGGCGAGTGGCACCTGCGTACCTACTACCAGATCGAAAATGAGTGCTACCCTGGCCGCTGGCTCATGGACGCCGAGCACGGTTTCCTCGTCTTCCACCGACAGTGACGGAGGCCTGTAAGAGAGGGGTCAATCGGCAAGACTTTACATGGGTGGACGGGTGGTAAAGTGACAGCGGTCCTGTCCTACTGTGAATTGAGCCCACTCGCCCACAGAGGGATTCAGGGGACACGTAGGCATGTTTTCTCATTCAGAAACACGAGATCCTCGATCTACCTGACACGCAATGGTAGTCTTCACATTCTGCGGACATACCCTTTAATTTCGGTCTGGGTTTCTTAGCGTTACTTGAGAATGATGGCATTTATCGGCGTTGGTGGATTTCATGTCTTGACAGTTCCTTATAAGTCTTTCGGCGTGGTTTCAGGGCCGAATGTTTTTTGACTGATGCGGTTTTTGGATCCGCATGAATGGACGCCATGACGACGGCCACGACAATCGATAGACCCAGGATATCTTGAATTATCACATTCCATTCCAGTCACGACTCTTGCCATGCGCAACATCATTTCCCTTTGAGAGCTCCCTGGTCGACTTCATCGTATGCTCCCTAGCTTTTTCGGCCATCGCTTGGATTGTCATCGTGCAGCGCCCTTTCAACACGCTCATTATCGCCAATACTGTACACGATCTCCTACGTCATCCACCCTTCACATCTTCTCTCCCTGAATCGTAGCCACCACTTTCCTGCTATGCCTACTCGCCCTGAACTCCAGATACCAAATCCCCTGCCACGTGCCCGTATTCAGCCTGCCGTCCGTAATCGGAATCGTCACACTCGCGCCCACCAACGCGCTCTTCACATGCGCAGGCATATCATCCGGGCCCTCCGCATCGTGGCGGTACAGCCCGCCCTTCCTGTCCTCGGGCACAATGCGGTCCAGCGCGTCGCTCATGTCGGCGCGGACATCCTCGTCCCAATTCTCGTTGAGAGAGAGCGCGCAGGACGTGTGCTGGATGAAGAGGTGGAGGAGGCCGGTCTTGTAGGATTTGAGCTCGGGCAGCTCGCGCACGATGGTGTCGGTGACGAGGTAGGAGCCGCGCGATTTGGAGGGGAGGGTGAGGGTTTTTTGGAACCTGGGAGATGGCAGTTAGCTTTGCGGGGCGCAGCTTGCTTTGGGCTGGGAGGCTGGGTAGCTAGTCTAGCTCGCAAGAGAGAGGGGAAGCGTACCACGACATTGTGGTCGGCGGCGCGCAGATGTTCGGCGCGGAGCACCAGACGGGCGGCGATTGGGGTGGTGGCGGGGGGAAGATGTAGTTGTAGGGAGACCAGGTGAGCTTGACGAAGAGGCTGGGGAAGAGTGCGAGGAAGAAGCCGCAGAGGATGAGGAAGGTGGTGCAGTGGCTTATGGTGTGTTGTGTTTGGGGCGGCATTGGGTGGTGGGCGGAACAATTATCGCGCTGCGGTTCGCGGGTGATGTCACCTTGCGCGCAGGTGGGGCAGGGTTGTGATAGTTTGGCGAGGCGCGACGGAGTGTCGAGATGTGCACGAACTTCACAGTCATAGGAACCTCATTAGATGATAAGTTCTACATGGGCCCGCGTAAAGTATCTGGTACGCCGGGGCCAGTTCGACTGACTTGGAGCGAAGTCTCTCCGAATACAAGTGGAATGCGTCCTTGCATGGTCCACACTTGCGTAGCAGAGAATCATACACCTCACAACGCCGAGCTCTTGACGATCAGAGAGCCTTTCTTAACCCCTCATGCTTTACGACCCATCCTCTATCCTTCGGCACACCCGGTGCATCGCCCTTCGAACCAGCCCACCCTCCAACTACATAAGCAACCGCATACAAGAACCCAGCATTACCCGGCATGAACGGCGCTGGAGTGCCCCCATCCCCACCCCGAATAGCAAACCCGGCGTCGTCAAACTTCCAGTAGTCATATGCGGTAAGGTGGTACATCGCCCTCTCCGGATTGCCTATCCTCGCGCTGTTGATGGCCAGGACGGGACGTCCCCATCCGCGGATCTTGTCATCTGTCCACACCTGCGCAACCTTATCTGCGGTGGCCAGAGCGATCTTCGGATCAACCGCAGGCGTGTCGGGTAACATGCCTTGGAGCATTATGAGGCTGCGTGGGTCCCCAGTGAGTTTTGTGTCGTTCCACCACGAGCTGTTTAGGCCGTCGTAGACGGCATAGAGACCGCCTGCCTGTGGCGGAGGGGCGAGGTTTGCGGCGACATGCGTCCACTTCTCGGGAATACGCTGGCCGAGCTTGCGCTTCCAATCCCTTGCGGCGTCGAGACCATAACGCCAATATGCAATCTCATATGCGAGGTTGCGCGTAGAGTTTGGGGGTGTGTTCTCCGTCACACCGTATGAAGGAGGACCAAGATCGTATTTCCCCGTGCTGGCGTTCAGACCCGCGTACGATGCCATGTAATTAGCCGTCTCGGTGACCACCTGGTCCCAACGTTCCAAGGTCTTCCGTGTCGGAGACGCTTGGTATGCAAGCTGTGCGAGATACATAGGGTGAGGCTGTTGCCAAAGTAGTACGCCATTTATGTCACCCGGAGAATTGATTCCGTAGATGGGGTCTGTCATCTTTGGCCATCTAGCGCCTTCCCAGCCCATGGATTTGGCTCGGGCGAGCGAGGATGGGAGCAGTCTCTCGTAGAGTCCAGGGAATATGTTGTCAAAGTATTTCTGTTTGCCCCATGTTGCCCAGTGCGCGTTGTGCCAGATAACCATTTCCATGTGAAATTTGCCTGGACAGAGTGTAAGTTCAAGTCAATCCCCCACCAACCGTTTTTCACATACCGTACCAACCGTTGTTCATCAGCCCACTCTCCTGGGGCGACTGGTCCTTCGCAGCGCTGTTCACTCGAACGTGATACTGAGAAGTAATAATCCTGCGTTGCAGCTCCGTTGCATTGGGGTTCGAAGACGCAGTCAAATCGACAAAACCTCCCTCTTGCCAATACCTATTCCACTCAAGTTTGTTCCGTTTCTGAATGGTGGAGGGTAGAGGTGGCGTGCGCTGGTCCGGCGAGAAATGTGCTGTGAAAGAGATGCTTGAGGACTTCTTTGAAGGCTTTAGGGTGTACCGATGCGCAGTAGTAGAGTTCGAGCCTTCAGGCTCATTACGTGTGAGGTTCAGAGCTGAATTTGCTGGCCATCTCAAGTTGGCAAAGTATGATGTTTCCTGCAATTGATGCTTGATGCTTGCGGTGCCTGCCTCATGGTTTTTGGTCGCAACAGTGGTTGTGTGATTCAGAGGGAAGTCGTAGACACCTGCGAAAACCTTTGAATTGTGAGTACGACAGATGTTTCGGAAGATATCGTATTGCTCACCTCGTATTTGTAAGTCGTCGTATGAATAGGCGGATACGGGAAATCCAATTCTATCCCTAAATCTTGGCTTTCAAGTATACTAGACTCTATCTTGAACGCTACGGCGTCTTCATCGAAATCCCCTTGGGTAGAAATCTTCACGTCTTTTCCATCAACTTGGAACGTCGACGTAATAACGCCATTCCAAAGATCTAGAACCTGCTTAGGTTGCGTGATTTGAGACGGAGAGATTTTAACGCCTTTGTAGGTGAGCCCTATGCGTCCTAGGTTTATACGATTCGGGTTGCCAATCAGCCATTGAGTTGCTTGCTTGAGACTGGGGTCCGGCAAGTCGTAGTAGACTTGGCGACCGTATGTCTCCCGTGCGACACCATGGTAGTCGGATGGTAAATCACTATGCACCGACTGGTCAGTCTACGTCTCAGATTGGGCGATGCAGAGATATTGCCGCACCCATTTGATGGAAGTGAATCATTGTGCCAAGCCCAACTTGACAATGTGTTGAAGGGGAGAAGGGTCTTGTTTTGAGTCAGGCCAATACGTAGTTATGGTCAAGAATAGCTCTCACCTGCATGCCAGTGTTGTCCACATTGAAAGCGAAGTTTCCATTCCCTATCTGGAGCGGAGTCGTATCGTTATCGATCAGGTTGGTACGGAGAATGTTGAAACTTGATACAACATGTTTCCTGCCAATCATCAGTCACATTCATTGGTGTGGAGTCATCAACAATACCGGTCGATCTGCGCAGTGACAAGATTCGGTACCAGCAAACATCCCGCAGCAACTTGATTCACTCGCATCTTGATTTTGGACTCCAAGGACGAAGAATCTGTCTCAGCTCGCGACGACAGAACATTCGAAGAACCTTGTCGTACATGTAAGTAGTCTTAGCTCGACAAAATGCACGTGAGTGTGGTAAGGATCAGATCCGGGGTAAATGCGACCGAATGCAACCAACCCCTCATCGCTTAAGGTCGATCGCAGCGCTGCAGGCCTAGGTCCGAACTAACGACTCAGCTGTAAACATATTTTTCCGTCTTGATTTTCGGAGAGTCGAGCCTCACGCAAGGTCTACTTCGCGACCGCGTCTTCGTAGGATGACCTGGATGCAGTCGACTTTCAGGCCGCCCATCTGTTCAGCATCCTTGACAGCCCACACGTCCTCGATATCCCTCAGGACTCGTTTCAGGCTAGGGAATTTTCTTGACTCATACATCGCTTGAAATCGCAAGCGGACGAACTTTCGTTGCGTAGCATCAATGGCTTCGCAGCCCGCGGTGAAAAGAGGCCAGACATGGGACGAAGCGAGTGGTGAGTCTACCGGGACTTGCCCAATGTAGGCAAGGCATTCTTGGACGTGTTTGAGTGTTGTAGGATTCGGGGACCCCATGTCTAGCCAGACACGGTAAAGGTAGATGAACGCAGCGTGGCGGTAGGCTTCCGCAGTGAAGCCGATGTCTGGGATTACGGTGTCGAGATTAGAGGTCAGGTTCATCAGTGTTTGCTGGAGCTCGGCACCTAGATTGAAGTTATTGCCTTGGAGATCCGAGGTCTGCGAAAGTAGCCTTTCTGCTTTTGCGGCTTCATGAAATGTGCTGATGCGTGCGACCACTTGCAATATCTTCGCTATGCTGCTCATCTTAGCAGATCCTTCAATAGCGGTGAATTCCGCGCCGTGCGCATCAAGGGGCGAAGAACCCCTTGAGACTGAGGAGAGTATGTCATGGTACGCATAAAGGCTGTTCAGGAAGTCCGCGCTCAACGAGTTCATGTTGCCGGACCGTGCTCTTCTTCGCGAGATCATGGCTTTTGCTCCGGTGAGATGGTTTGCCGCGTGCGCCTCTTCTTCATCGCCAAAGAGTCGCGCAGATATCTGCATCATCATGACAGTGGCTAATGTAGGATCTGAGTCAGCCTCGTTTGGGTCCTGGATGGCTTCCTGTAATAGGTGAATAGCTTCGTGTTGATGCCTGTACGCCTCAAATCGGAGTGTTGTATCGCCAGACACTAGGCCAAAGTGAGCTGCGGCCATAGACAATACGGTTGACTGTAATGCACCCCGCGTGTAAGTCATGGATGCAAGATGGATCTGGAAGGAGCTCGCCCCTCCATCTTTCGGAGCGGCTGATATAAGTGGTGCCAGTTGCTCGAGCCAGTAATGCAGAAGCCGCTGGTTTGTGCGAGATAGATCTGGGTAGACTGATGGGTTCATCGTAGGACTCAATGTCGACTCGGAATGATCGTATGAGGATGCACCACTTGCTGGGGTAGGTGCAGAGAAAACACTGAAAACCAAAAGAGGACTTGTAGCGGAAGCAGGGCTGTCGACAGATACCATACCGACGGATTGGCTTCGCTTCGCAAAACGTTTGCGTGGAACGACGGCAGCGGAAGTCGCGATCCTCCATTTCAATTTGACTCCGTAGCCTTTGCACTCTTTTTTCAATCTCGTGCATCTTCCGCAGCTTGGCTTCTGTTCGTCGCATTTATAGCCCGCCTCCCGGCATGTCCAGCACCCAGTTCGTGATCTCGTGTGGCCAGCCATTGTTGGGAAGTGTCAACCTCGGGAAGCGATCACTATCAGCAGGTCCATCATTTGGTCATCGTCGCTATATCTTTCCATGAGAGAATAACGCGGAGGGAAGCTTCTCATCCACTTCGCAAAAGGGTGGAGGTTGCAAGTCAAAGAGTGCTCTTGTGGAGAAGCCTCGAAACGAGGGTCTAAAAGCGGTAAGTGGGCCTCGCCACACGACCTCGTGCGGAATTGGGGCCGATGGATCTAGAACATCACACAAGTCTTGAGGAAGGACAGTGAGCACATTTATATCGGAGCATCTTTTGGTAGGTGAGCATAAGACGAGTACTGAATGTGCATGAATGATCATGATCTATGGAAGTGCAAAACAACCGTCATGAGTTACCCACACCTTTCTCCACCACAAACTTTATTAGTCACTCGCTGTACACAAAATGCTCTTTTACAACTTTCCAACTCACGATAGCTCTTGTATTTCCAGTACTAAGATATCTGCAGCGCCGCCTCCGTCGAGTTCTCTCCAGCTGTTTTCTTTTGCCGCCGAATATCCTCAAACTTGTATACACATTGCATCACGCCTGCCTTCGGGTCCACGATGCACATGAACTGTGTCTGGTCGAAGATCATTGATGCTGCCATTGTAGACTGCCCGTCTGGCGGCAGGCTGAGCCATTTGCGCGGACGCTTCATGCTCGGCGCCTCAACCTTGGTGTCTGCATTCCAACGATGATTAAGTTGGAAAAGCCAGATAGACCATCTGCACCTTAGATAGCCCCTTAGTTCGTACTTGCGCATGGAATTGCAGGCGGCTTTCTCCTCTTCTGTGCACAGCCTCATGGTTTGGCTTTGGCGCCTACTTGATCAAAGTGGATACGATGGTCTTCTTGCAACGCCTTTGTACAGCCGTTTTGGTCTTCGACAATCGAGACGTGGGTGGACTTTGAGGCTGCTTTGAATTTGGTGCCTTATCCGTTTCATGCGGCTTTGAGTTTAGCACTAGGTCAGCTATCTGAGCACCGGGGTTTCCGTCCGAGTATTGTTCTAGTCGAAGCTGCTGTTTACTGAGGTCATCGGAGTTACCGACAGTAATGGACATCTCGCTCTCGAAAATGTTGACGGACACATACTTCTTTCAGAGAACAACTGTGCGTGAATCGTTGCAGAACACGAGATAGGCACGTGTTGTAGGTATGGTGGAAAAGGCGTGTGTGATTTCTTCGACGGTGTCTCCAGGATGCTGGTGTAGAGTCAATGTCTTGTCCCGGTCAGTTGAGTCATTCTTCGATGGGTTTTGCTTCGATACAGCAGACTCGGATTGAGGTAACAGACATCGGCGCAGATGTGAGCCGATAAGAGGGCGCCGACCAAGGAGAATGCGAAGCAAGTGGCCGATGAAGTTTTTGCAAGCCTTGGCCTTGGATTCGCCGATGATAAGTACGGCTGTGCAAGGAAAGCCTCGATCCTTTTCTAACGCCAGTGAGAATGCCAGTCAACCCTACATAGGATACTGCTCGTGCAATTTTTTCTCCTTGGGGCGATTCCTTGTACTCGTACTGCACAACAAGACTTTTGAGCTCTGATCCGGAGATGTCTGTCGTGCGGAAGTGCATCATCGTCTGATCACTCGAGTGCGGCTCGCGTACGAGAATGCCGCCGCTGGTGCAGTGTGGGATCGCGTCGAAAAAGATGTTGAAGGCGATTAGAAGATACTTTGACAGACCTGACGCAGTCTAGATGCCGCATACTTCCTTGGATACCTCCTTGATGATCATGTAATAGAACAAGGCCCTGACCAATAGGTGTGCTGGTCTTCGCGGTATCCGTAGTCGAGCTAAGCCTTGATCCACCCAAGCAGGGAACGCTAGCAATTGAGGCTTAGAAGCCGTTACAACATGATCATATCGGCGCTCCAGTAGCAAAGGGAGGTCGATGGAGAACACAAGGTACAATCGCCCGGTAGTGGACAATGTCCGGTGCGCCGGCTACCTGCCGCTTGTGTTTGAGCCGCCCGTCGCGTTGCCTTGCATCTTGTTTCTCAGCATGGGTGGTCTTACTTGGTCTGGGGTTCTCAGATTGATGCATTGTACTGGCCATTGTAGCTGGAATCTTGGTTGAGATGTCCTGTCCTTGTCAAGATTTCGAAGCAAGGCCTTTCAAAGATTTGAGGCAGGATTTAAGCAGCGTGTGCAGTGTGACCAAACACCGGAACCTCTATTACAACCCTGATCAGCCATTGTAGAACCTGAATTCCTCTTTTAACATCATTCGTCAACCCTTGAAAGTAAGGGCCAGTGAAATTACTAGTGAGGGCTGCTAGTGTGCATTCAGAGTAGTCAGAGGTTCCACATGACTTCGCTTGTATTGACATGGTAGGCATGATTTGTAACAATGGCACATCTACAATACCTTCGCACATCGGTTCGGACTGTAGTGTTGTTTCTTCTCATGGTAGGTAATTTGCTGCAAATCAGTACCTTGCACCAATAGGGGCCTGCAATTAATATTTTCGGAGGTAAGGCGTAGGACTTACACTGGAGAGTTCCGAACCGACATCCCTCTATCCTGTAGAGGGCTGTCAATCGCTAGATGTAATGTATTGGTAAACATGGTCTGGACGATATCTCGTGAGAGGTGCCAACATGTTGAATGGAGCACATAGACGTGAGTGGAAACACATTGAGTAGCAATCATTTCAGGAAATACGTACCAAAAGCATGAGATGAGTCGTTGCGTGTTGGTGTTGGTGGGAAGGGTTTGGCTGACTAAGGCGCTTCCTTCCCCGGATTCCCCACCTCGAAGGCCTCGGTCCATCAGGAGCTTACCGGGAATTGCTTAACCGTCCTTCGCGCCGCTT
The DNA here is from genome assembly GCF_001642045.1 of Paraphaeosphaeria sporulosa. Classification (NCBI taxonomy): domain Eukaryota; kingdom Fungi; phylum Ascomycota; class Dothideomycetes; order Pleosporales; family Didymosphaeriaceae; genus Paraphaeosphaeria; species Paraphaeosphaeria sporulosa. Next base: position 1,427,743 of record NW_017253365.1, read on the forward strand.
CTACCATGTCGACGTCGACCTTGTATATAGCTTCAATGTACCCCGTTGCACCGATTCACGCTCTATTCCACCTACATCCAAGCTAGCATTCCCTAGTGAACAGCAGAGACCATGGCAGACCAACCACCACCGCTCACAGGTATCCGCGTGCTTGAGTTCGCCGGCTTGGCACCAGGTACAGAGCATGGCCCTTTCATACCGCCCCAAAACTCGCTGATACGAAGATTGTAGGCCCCTTCGCAGGCATGCTCCTCGCCGACTACGGCGCTACCGTCCTCCGCCTCGACCGTCCCTCCCCCACACCTCATCCCACCTCCGACCAACTCACGCGCCGCAAGACCTCCATCGCCGTAAACCTCAAGTCGCCCTCCGCAATCGCCCTCGTCAAGAAACTCCTTACAAACGTCGACGTCGTGATTGACCCCTTCCGGCCTGGTGTCCTAGAGAAACTCGGACTGTCTCCCCAAGATGTCATGCTCAAAATCAACCCACGGCTTATCGTGGGCAGGATGACAGGCTTCCGGAGAGATGGGAAGTACAGCATGATGGCTGGGCACGACATCAACTATATTGCTGTGAGCGGGGTGTTGAGCTTGTTCGGGAGGAAGGGGGAGAAGCCGTATCCGCCTGGGAATGTAGTTGGCGATTTTGCGGGGGGAGGCGCGATGTGCTTTCTAGGGATTTTATTGGCACTACTGGCGAGGGAGAGGAGTGGCAATGGTCAGGTGGTCGAGGCGAACATGGTGGATGGGAGCGCTGTGCTGGCGACGATGCCGCGGTTGGGACTCAAGACGGAGGTATGGAGGAGGGAACGAGGAACTAATATGCTGGATGGCGGGGCACCATATTACGACACGTACGAGACCAAAGATGGGAAGTACATGGCTGTGTGAGTCTGGCCTTGGTATTGTCCATTTCGACACTAATTAATTTAGTGGTGCGATCGAACCGCAGTTTTACGCTGCGCTGCTCCAGGGTCTTGGTCTCCAGCCGTCCGACTTGCCAGGCGATCGCGACAACAGGGCGGACTGGGCGAAGCTTAAAGAGTTCTTCACTGGGGTTTTCAAGAAGAAGACGCGCTCAGAGTGGGAAGCGATCTTTGACGGCACCGACGCGTGCTGCACGCCGGTCATTACAAACGCAGAGCTGGAAGCGCAAGGCTTCGACCAGAGACCCGCAGTTACACTCAGATCAACGCCTGGTTATGCTATACAAGAAGGAGCTTCAGGTCGAGCGGCAGCAGTGGGGCAAGGCGTAGGTATCGAGGGCAGCGGTTGGGACGAGAAGGGTCTGGTGCCCGGAGCTGGCGGCGAAGAGACACTCAGGCGATGGCTGGGCTGGGCGAAGGGTCGGCAATACGACATGGAAAGTGGAGGACTCGTCCTGAAGGACTCGGCAAAACTGTAGAACTGTAATTGGAACGGCATGCTCAGCCATTGTCGTTTGTACAAATATTGATACACCCAGAGTATACACATGCCTACGGACCCCGCCTCTTTCTCGCCTTGGGCTTTGCAGACTTCTTGCCTGCATTGCGCAACTTCTTGGCCTCCTCGTTACGCTTCTTACGTGCCTGCGACTTGCGCCATGCCGCCCATCGGTCTCCCGGTACGAACTCTTTGACCTGCACGTTGGCCCTCTCAGCAACCCGCCCGATGTCGTAGTTCGCGTGGCGGTACGCATAACCCTTGCCCACGGTCAATGTCGTCGGGGTGCGCGCCGTGGCGGTGACGCTCGTCTCGCTGCCGGTCGCATCGCCCACCTGCAGATCGGCAACTACAGTCTGTCCCTCCTTCTCCGCCGGCTGCGAATCCTTCTGGACTGCTACGAAGCCAAGCCTTCTCCGTCGAGCGGCGTTCTGTGGGTAGGGAAGTTTGTCCGTCTTCTCGAGCGCAACGCCAATGTACTGGCGCTTCGGGTGCAGCGACGGGTCCTTGTAGTAGCGCACGTAGCCCGACTCGGTGGCGAAGATGCAGTGGTCGCGTCCGAACTTGCAGTTCTCGCCCGGGAACCAGGCCGTGCCGCGCTGGCGGAAGATGATGTTCCCTGGTATCACGTATTCACCTGCAAGCCGTCCGTTAGCCCTCGACCCTGTCCAGAATGCCATTGTGTTTCCAAATCGTACCTCCAGCCTTCTTCGCGCCCAAGCGCTTTCCCGGTCCATCTTTTGCGCCGTTGGCCCGTCCTTGGGCCTGATGCGTAGCATGTCGTACAAAGGAGAGGGTAGGTGCCGGGGCATGGCCAAGGGCAGCGGAGCCATTGGCGTGGCGGAGGACGTCGAGGACGCGCGAAGACGGGATCAGAGGCGACTTTGCGGCGGCGCGGACGGGCGCAAATATCCGAGGGAGCAGCATGGCTGCTGTGATGGGTGTCGTCGGCTGGTGTAGCTTCCCTCGAGAATTGTAAAGATGCTCGCGCCAAGACATGCATTTTGGGACTAGCGTGGCTCCATCCGTGGTGCCTTCCTCCGCCCTGGGACAAACATCACCCAGGCCTCCTGCGCGAAAGTAAGCCTACCCTGGCGATATGCGAGGTACACGGCGTTCATTAAATGGCATGGAATGGGTTCGCGCATGCACTCTTCACTGCGATCGAACGCAACAGCTTGCGCACGGAAGCCACTGGGCATTCGCTTGCCGATGGGTATGTATTCCAAATCACTGCCAACAGGCCCCATGAACGCCTAAACGCCTCTTCAACCCAGCATAAGCGCCAGACAATGCCAAAATCACTAAGAGCTAGAATAATGATGGGATGCGAACATCAGCCGTCGCTGTGTGCTGACCACCTTGTCAAGCATGGCGTCCATGGAGACTGTGATACCAGACACATCGTAGATCCAAGGACCGTAGCCGCGCCCGGCAACCTGGTGATTAATCCCAAGGCCGCTCCAGTATTATAGGATGAATAACTCCAAATCCATCCTTCTGGTGTACTTTTGAGGTCCCGAACAGGGGTAAGCATTTGCTATATGCGTGAGTGGCTGTACTTTGCGATTCGCTCGTTATCCCGGAAATCGTCTCGGAAGGGAAGATGTGCTTGATCAGGAGCGGCCGGTCGATTTGGAAAACATTTCTAGCTTCATTTGTCGATAAGCCTCGAAAACTGCTTCCCTTCGAGCTACTTCGTCATCGGTGAGGGTACGTGGTCCTGGACTTCGACTAGGAATGGAAGACGTCCAGGAAGCAATTGTTGATGCTTGATCAGGTGACAAGTAGGGATGTGAGGGCAGTGTGGATCGCGTCGGGGCTGAACCGCGAGAAGATACAGAACCAGCTGATGAGAGCAGATCCGAACAACCAGAAGTCATGGTCAGATTTCGTAGAGGCGCAGTGCTGGGCAGACGAGGAGTTCAGCAGCAAGCGAAACTGTGCGGATGCCCACGACTATATTTGAAGCCTACGTCCCATGTCTCTCGACGTTACGAAGCGATTACTGTTTTCGAGAACACACCAAGATAGCCTCTCCGATTTCATATCGCGCGTGTCGGATTCGCGACTGCTCGAACATAATTTCTCCTCAGTTCAAACAATGAGAATCCCACATATGCAGGGATGGCCAATGAGACACAGGGTCACCAGGGCCATGAGGCCAAGCAATGATTCATCTGACAAATCCCGGGTTAAACAAATGCAACTCATCCCACCCCAGTGTGAAACGCGGCGGCGGATTTGCGCCTTGCGGTAAGTATTTCAAATAGTAGATTTCGGCAAACCGCGCTAACGCACCCCGGCCAGCAGTAGCTTCGACGTCAACGCCCCATATCGCATGCTCGTCAGGCGATGTGAACAGTCTTAGTTGCGAAACAATACCGCGCGGTAATTTATTTCAGGGAGACCCCGGAAATCATGTAGTAGATGGCAGGCTCATCGTCACCAAGTTTATCGTCATGACAGACATATCGGCTAATCATACCGAATGATCCTACGAGATGCTCGTACGAAATATGACTACAATAATCCACATACCGCTCCTTGAGAAAAAAACAAAACCGGAATAACCTTGAAGCCATCTGATTCCGAGCGGGCAAATACGTTCCAAGTCTTCCCCATGTCTCAGTTCGATACCAAGGCCGTCCTCGCATACCCTCGCATCACAACACCTCGACACATGCAGCGGCTTGCGGAAGAGGCTGATCTGCCCGTTTATCGTGTGCTGTCCACGCTCGCAATACGCGAAACATTGTGCCCTTTTTTCTTGTCAAGGATGATATTTGGAATCAATGGCTGACTATTCTGGTTGCTTGCAGGGCAAGGAACAATAAAAGACAGCGCAGCGGTTACAAGAGTTCATTTTGGAGTTCATTGACGCGACTCGTGTTGACGAGGAAGAGTGCTGGACAAGGATAGATGAGCATGTGTCGCTTCTAGCTTATAATATTTTGAACTGCCAGTTCTTCTTTGCCGGAGGGCTCCTAAACTCTTAAGGACCCCCAAAGTGGATGGACGAAATTGCGAAGTGCAAAGCGTACATACATATGGCTGTGGTTCCTCTCACAATGTGTAACAATAGAAACTGGTCGTTAAAAGATTTTCGGCATAGACTATCATTCTTATATTCCTGTAACCGTATGGTACAGTGAGTGCCTACAGGATCAAGTGTGCTGCAGAAGACAGTTATTCTCGGGTCAGCCTCTGTGTTCGGAAGTGATCGAGCCTTTACCACCGCTTTTCATAACGATTGGAAATTCCGATTGACCGAACCCGGATGATGGCACATACGCTGAGGTACGTAATTACTCAAATTCACAACGTTCGATGACTAGACATATTTGACACGACTAGGCGAGGACATCTGGAACCATGCGCGTCCGCCATCTCATGTGCATCATCATGGGTGCACGGGACGGAGCAACGGAAATTTTGTTCTTTCTGGACGACATCGGTCCTTATACTCACGGGGACGCTCGTGACATCCGTGTGATTGCCCCACTAGACAGCCACGGTTGTCACGCTTGGCTCACCACTCAGACTTGCAGCATTATGCCAATACGATCCACCGATTCAGAACTTGGGCATGCAAATAGCCTGGAAATCGTTTCCACTGATTCTAACGTGGATCATCGAACATACTAGAAGCTTCACATGCTGTGTATCATAATTCGACCTCAATCGAATGCATGACTCAGTCTACAGTTGCGGGTGCACTCCAGAATAGTTCATCGGCGCATGATACCAGAGTGTCTTGTTCCTGCCGCATCTGGGCCATTACTTCCCCACATCCTGAACGCCGCCTAGGTGACAACCGGCTCCACCGGTTCTGAGCTCGTTATGGCCGACACCACAACCAGTATACTACAACAAAGAAAGGCGGCATGTACACAGAGGAATTCGGCGTCGCAAGTTGCGAAGAGTACTGGCTGTTCTTTCTCTCATTACGATTTCGATTCATATACCTGTGCCGTCGAATATGCACGAGAATCCGAGTTGGCTTATTGTATCCCAGAAAGCGGCCGCAGAAATAGGATACGAAGCGTTGATTCCGGCGGTCGTGCTGACAGCTCTCGCTCTTATCACAGTGGCATTGCGATGGTATTCAAGGGCGAAGCTTTCGGGCACCTATGGCGTCGAGGATGTGGTTGTTACGCTTGCTCTAGTATACTAACGTGTAAAGCTTGTTCACATCCACCACCGCTAACAACGTCAGGTCTTCTCGATAGCCTTCACGGGAATCGTGGGTGGAGGTGCGTTGCCAGCTTTCCAGGTATTCAGAATTACGCAACACATCGCTCACACTGCGTCTCTAGAGTTCGAGATCGATCTCCAAAGTAAGAGCGACGAAGTCAAAGCCTCGCTGCTTAGCACCATGATGAAAGCATGTCAGCCTTTGCTTGTTCTCGATTTATTCCACTTACGCCCAATCAGATCATGTTTGCCGGGTCCATCTTCTACCACACGGCCGTAAATCTAGTCCGCTTCTCTATCCTCTTCCAATACCACCGGCTCTTCCAGCACCTGCCGCCCTTCCGGCTCTGCATATACGTTATTGGCGTCGCTACACTGGGCGCAATGGCATGGGGCGTCTTCGGCGTCGTATTCCTCTGCAGTCCCGTACGGAAGTACTGGCATGGTGGCGTGCCAGGAAAGTGCATGGATGCGCAGGACCACTTCTGGAGCTGCTCATTGATGGGGATCGTGTTGGAGTGCATCCTTTGGGTCATGCCTATGCCAGTATTGGGTAGGCTAAGGTTGCAGTCACGGCAAAATGGGGGACTCTTGGTGCCGTTTGGATTGGGCCTCTTGTGAGTGTGCCGTCCATGTAATGTGTTTGGGGTGAATTGGCTGACGCAGGGCAGTGTTTGCATCGTTTCGGTACTTCGTATCGTCCATGTGCACGGCGCCGCTGAGAAGGGGAACGTGAGCAGTAAGTTTGCGCCTCGACTCCAGAGTCGACTTGCACCACACTTCATGCAAGTTCTCCACTTACAGTCCAACAGAATCGGGAAGCTATGCCGCCATATGGTCAACGGCGGAGATCAACGTTGCCATCATCTGCTCGTCTCTCATTGTCATGAAGCCTCTCCTTGCACGGGCCGTCTCTGGTATGGGCACAGAAACAAAGGTCTCGGCGCAGCAAGATGGTAGCGCCATTCGCAGAGTGATGAGCATCGCGACATGGGAGGAGTCGTTCGCTAGTACAGAGGACCCGGGAGAGGCACGGTATGAGGCTTGCATATGGACGGATAGCAGTGACAGTGCCATCGAGGGCCGGGTGGGTCCAGTGAAGGGCGGCGTGTGACTGGGTTGCTGATATGTGATCTTGTAGTGGCTGGGTCCGCGATGCACATGGCCCTTCGAGGTCGTTTTTGTCCACATTCTCGTAGAGTCGGGGGAAAACGCTTTTGCTACAGCTACTGTTTTCGCATGTCGGCAATCGGGACTATCCCTATCATAAGACCCTCATTAGCAGTGCCGTCTGAAGAGGATTGGGTGGTGCGCTCAAGTGCATGTGCCCTTGCGTGGACGTGAATGGCAACTATACCGTACAGTATCACTCATATAGCACCTCAAGTCGCTTCCGGACGAGCTCTTAGACGCCCGACTCGCCAAATCCTCAGCGCACATCAGTCTTCACGTTCCCACGAGAGGTTGCGACAAGCTTGAGCGTGGCGCAGAAACTGCCCCGTGCGCTTTGGTGGAGCTCCAGCCGGCGTCATTCTGCTGCACTTGGCCTGCACCTCGCCCGTCGAGCTTCCTCGCCTACCCACCGCCGTTGCATGCTTGGTTTACGGCCACGTCTCCGACCCCGACCTTCACTGCTAGATCTTGTGCGCAAGACGAACTCTCAAGAACAGCTGCCACTCCGCCCCAGCACCTCCCACGAGACAGGCACCCACCCCAAGCTCGTTCCGCTTCCCACGAGCCCGGTGCTCCTGCCGCAGGACAACGAAGCCGACGACGTCGAGACCCCACCACCGCATTCGCCTGTCGACGTAGCGAAGGCAGACGATCGGACCCACAAGATGCCTCCCGTAAGTGATTGGCGTGGAGGGGCTGCGCGATGGGCACTGGCTGACGACGGCGGGGGTGTAGAAACAGCAGAAGAAGACCGACGATGACGAGCAGGCGGGTACGTGGCGACCAATCCTATGTCTTGACTGTTGAGCCACAATGCTAATTATCTCATGCAGGAACCGTCTACTCCATCTCTGGGTACGTCCCTGCAGCGCCTCCGCGCACATGGTACTGATGTCTGTAGACCCGTCATCGTGGCCGCGAACATGATTGGATGTGCTATGTACGAGCTCGTAGGTTGCATCCCAGCTCAGGGAATATTCAGACATTGATGCTGTATGCAGGTCCGCGTAGGTCACGACAGCCTCGTTGGTGAGGTCATTCGGATCGAGGCCGACAAAGCCACCGTTCAGGTCTACGAGGAGACTGGTATGTGCTGGATCCTTGAGCCAGAACAGCGACTGACCGCAACGCAGCTGGTGTAACGGTCGGCGACCCCGTCGTGAGGACCGGCAAGCCCCTCTCCGTCGAGCTCGGCCCGGGCCTCATGGAGACCATCTACGACGGTATCCAGCGTCCGCTCAAGAGCATTGCCGATGCCGCGAACAGCATCTACATTCCCCGTGGTATCGACATCCCCGCTCTCGACCGCACCAAGAAGTGGGACTTCACTCCCGGCAAATACAAAGTCGGCGACCACATCACCGGTGGTGATGTTTTTGGTACAGTTGTTGAGAACAGCTTGCTCAACGACCACAAGATTATGCTGCCTCCCCGCGCCAAGGGAACCATTACCCGTCTCTCAGACAAGGGCAGCTACACCGTGGACGAGAAGATCCTCGAGCTTGAATTTAACGGCGTCAAGACCGAATACAGCATGATGCACCAGTGGCCCGTCCGTGTGCCGCGCCCCAGTTCCGAAAAGCTTTCGTCCGACCAGCCTCTCATTGTCGGCCAGCGTGTGCTCGACGCCCTATTCCCCAGTGTCCAGGGTGGTACTGTGTGCATTCCCGGTGCTTTCGGATGTGGCAAGACTGTCATTAGTCAATCTCTATCCAAGTTCTCCAACTCCGACATCATTGTCTACGTTGGTTGCGGAGGTAAGTTGTGTCAGCTGCACAGTTCTAGGATCAAAGTCTGAGTGTGACCGACCTGCGTATTGCCTACCCTAGTGTAACTCTTGGTACTCAGACTTTGGACCTGGCGCCGCATCGTTTCCTTGTGCGCGAGACTGACGTTAACAGAGCGCGGAAACGAGATGGCTGAGGTGCTGATGGATTTTCCTGAGCTAACCATCGAGGTCAACGGCAAGAAAGAGCCTATCATGAAGCGTACTACCCTCATCGCCAACACTTCCAATATGCCTGTGGCCGCTCGTGAAGCGTCCATCTACACTGGTAGTACGTACCACCCCGATGCGAAGGTGTTATGTCTCAGGCATATATACCTCATAACTTACCCTGTCTGAATTTATACTGACTTTGAACGCGCGCTTATAGTTACTGTCGCCGAATACTGTAAGTAAGCACGGGGTACAAGGTGGTTGTTTGTGCTATCGCCAAAAGTCTGAGACTCTTAGACTTTGGTGTCAAGCTGAAGCTATACCACCTATCTTCGACCCGATTCCCCACATATAAGAGCACTTCACTGACTTTGTACCCCAACCTTTAGTCAGAGACCAAGGAAAGGACGTTGCTATGATGGCTGACTCATCTTCGCGATGGGCTGAGGCTCTTCGTGAAATTTCGGGCCGTCTCGGAGAAATGCCTGCTGACCAAGGTTTCCCTGCCTACTTGGGTGCCAAGCTGGCTTCTTTCTACGAGCGTGCTGGTCGCGTCACTTCGCTCGGTAGCCCTGAGCGCCACGGCAGTGTCAGTATCGTCGGTGCCGTCAGCCCTCCGGGTGGCGATTTCTCGGATCCCGTCACTACGAGTACGCTCAATATTGTACAAGTCTTCTGGGGTCTCGACAAGAAGCTCGCTCAGAGAAAACATTTCCCCTCGGTCAACACTGGTCTCAGTTACAGCAAGTACACGACGCCGCTCGACAAATACTACGCGAAGAACAACCCAGACTTCCCGCGTCTGCGCGACCGCATCAAGGAGCTTTTGACGACCTCGGAGGATCTCGACCAGGTCGTGCAACTTGTTGGTAAATCTGCGCTGGGTGACGGAGACAAGATCACTCTGGACGTTGCGACATTGCTCAAGGAAGACTTCCTCCAGCAGAACGGATACTCGGACTACGACCAGTTCTGCCCGCTGTGGAAGACTGAATGGATGATGAAGAACATGATGGCATTCCACGACGAGGCACAGAAGGCGGTTTCACAGGGCCATGCTTGGGCCAAGATCCGCGAGAGCACATCAGACGTGCAGAGCGAGCTGCGCAGCATGAAGTTCGAGGTGCCCAGCGAAGGCGAGGAGAAGATCACGAAGAAGGTACGTTGCGCAAGCATTTACGTCTCGTTTGACTCGCTAACTGTGCTCTAGTACGAGGATCTGCTGCAGCGGATGACGGAGAAGTTCGCGTCGGTTGCAGATGAGTAAGGGTTTGTGTATTGCATAGCGTATTTTCTGGAACGGTGGATATAGATTGAGCTCTGTACATGAACAAATGTTGATGCCTATTTCGGCTGACGACGCTCGCACATGAACGGCCCTTGTGACGTACAAGGGGGCGTCCAGTGCTGTTCTTACGCCTGCGTCTTTGAATTCTCGCATGCCTCGCGATTGACGTGACAACGCTGTGAAAGTCGCACAAAAAGTACATGTATGTGAAGCTTGCTCAAGGCGTGCAACCTGTGGAGGTGGAGCCCCGGGCCGCAAACCAGCCAGTGAACGTGCAGACGGTGGAGAGTGACGACGGGGTCGCTGCGCCACAGTGGCGCCGCCGCGTATCCTTGTCTGGCACTGGCAGCTACGACACACTCGACACGCAAAGCGCGGGCGTGTGCACCCTTAATCACCAAACCACCCCGAGTCCTCCCACGCTGCCATATAAAGCTCAGCGCGCTCGCAGAGTCCCCGCTGCCCACTCGTATTTCGAGGCTTCACCACGAACAACACGTCGCCGGCATGTCGGTCAACCCAACTGCGTACGTTCCCCCCATGGTGGAGCTTGAGTAGACCCCCAGGACATCCAGGACCTGCAGCTAACCAGTGCTTCGCAGCATCAACGTCAACGACCCGACTCTGATTACGCTTGTGAACAAGCTTCAGGATGTCTTCACCACCGTAGGGGTACGTCGCACCTCCAAGGTCCCCCCAGCGCAACCCCGCCGCCGCGATAACGAGCGCGCCAAGCTGATGCCTGTCGCAGGTCCAAAACCCCATAGATTTGCCCCAGATTGCCGTCGTAGGATCGCAGTCGAGCGGAAAGAGTTCGGTGCTGGAGAACATTGTCGGTCGTGACTTGTGAGTTGCAGGACATCCAGCGCACTAGGCTGCACAAGTTGGGCAGCATGCTGATCGCGGCCACAGTCTTCCTCGGGGAACCGGTATCGTCACGCGAAGACCGCTCATTCTACAGCTCATCAATCGCCAATCGTCGAAACAGGCAAATGGCGTCAAGGAAGAGATCAAGACGTCGGATGCAGAATCCAACGTGGACGAGTGGGGCGAGTTCCTCCACATCCCTGGTCAGAAGTTCCACGACTTCAACAAGATACGAGACGAGATTGTGCGCGAGACCGAGTCCAAGACGGGTCGCAATGCTGGTATCTCTCCCGCGCCCATCAACCTGAGGATATACTCGCCAAACGTTCTCACGCTCACGCTCGTCGATTTACCGGGTCTCACAAAGGTGCCCGTTGGTGACCAGCCGCGCGATATTGAGCGCCAGATCCGCGAAATGGTGTTGAAGCAGATCAGCAAGCCCAACGCCATTATACTTGCTGTCACGGCAGCGAACACGGATTTGGCCAATTCGGACGGTCTGAAGCTGGCGCGAGAAGTGGACCCTGAGGGTCAGCGAACAATCGGTGTGCTCACAAAGGTCGACTTGATGGATGAAGGAACCGACGTCGTGGACATCTTGGCTGGGCGCATCATTCCCCTGCGGTTGGGCTACGTACCTGTCGTAAACCGAGGGCAAAGGGATATCGAAAATAAAAAGGCGATTTCATCTGCCCTGGAGCACGAGCGGCAGTTCTTCGAGAACCACAGGGCGTACAAGAACAAGGCCGCCTACTGCGGTACACCGTATCTGGCGCGCAAGCTCAACTTGGTAGGCATCTGAATGGCTATCTGACACCACGAGACAAAGCTAACCAAGACCAGATCCTCATGATGCACATTAAGCAAACACTCCCCGATATCAAAGCGCGTATCTCCTCCTCTCTCCAGAAATATTCCGCCGAACTCGCGTCACTGGGCGATTCGCTACTGGGGAACAACTCGAACATCGTCCTGAACATGATCACGGAGTTCAGCAACGAGTACCGCGGCGTTCTCGATGGCAACAACCAAGAGCTATCAGCGTCCGAGCTTTCCGGTGGCGCTCGTATCTCCTTCGTCTACCACGAACTGTACGCCAACGGTGTGAAAGCTGTGGATCCTTTCGACCAGGTCAAGGATGTTGATATCCGCACTGTGCTCTACAACTCGTCCGGTTCTTCACCTGCGCTTTTCGTTGGCACTACCGCTTTTGAGCTTATCGTGAAGCAGCAGATCAAGCGTTTGGAAGATCCCTCGTTGAAGTGTGTCAGCCTGGTCTACGATGAATTGATCCGCATCCTCGGCCAGCTTCTTAACAAGCCAACCTTCAGGCGGTACCCAGGCCTCAAGGAGAAGCTTCATCAGGTTGTCGTCATGTTCTTTAAGAAGGCCATGGATCCCACAAACAAGCTCGTCAGGGATCTCGTCGCCATGGAGTCGTGCTACATCAACACTGGTCACCCAGACTTCATCAATGGATCTCGCGCGATGGCAATCATACACGAGCGACATAACGCAAGCAAGCCTCAACAGGTCGACCCTAAGACAGGGAAGCCTTTGCCTCCGGCAGTGCCGCCGCGGGCGTCAAGCCCAAGCTTGGGCCTAGATGGTGGCGAAGGTGGTGGTTTCTTCGGCAGCTTCTTCGCTAGCAAGAACAAGAAGAAGATGGCAGCTATGGAGCCACCGCCATCAACGCTCAAGGCGAGCGGTACGCTGAGCGAGAAGGAAGTGCAGGAGGTCGAGGTTATCAGTACGTTCTCCGCGCGTTTTATTCTAAACCCATCTACTAACATGTGACAGAACTTCTCATTACCTCGTACTTCAACATCGTCCGCCGCACCATGATCGACATGGTGCCCAAAGCCATCATGCTTAACCTCGTTTCGTGGACAAAAGAGGAGATGCAGCGCGAGCTGCTCGAGAACATGTACAAGACGGAGGAGCTCGATGATTTGCTGAAGGAGTCTGAGTACACTGTTAGGCGGCGCAAGGAGTGCCAGCAGATGGTGGAGTCGTTGGGCAAGGCAAGCGAGATCGTTAACCAGGTGCAATAGAGGTACGCAGATTCGGAAGTGTCTGCACCTGGAATGCGTAATGCTTAAGTCGGCTTTGTGGAGAGTGAGCATATACAGCAGCTGTGTGGTGTCGTTTGGTGGTTTGGGACCAATGGGGGATGGGTCGTCGTGTGCGTACTGCGTGCAGAGCATAGATGGATAAGACGAGCGGTTCGGCAGGCATGCTGAGATAGATATACCAATTCTTGTCATTTATGCATGTCATGCTTCCTGGACTGGTAATTCGCGGGACGTTACTATGACCATGTACTATATCGCTTCGTGTCTGGTGGGTTGGAGAAAAAACCATATGCTGGACTCGACGCATGAGCATTCGAAATACGTTGACCGCAGCGTCACTGGGAGAACCTAGGGCAAGCGTCTGCAGCGTATGTTCTCAAAGACTGTATACATACTGCAGGTTCCTGTAGCGGTACACATTCTTAAGACTTCGCCACTTGAACGGGTATTGTGGAATATATTCCGCCCGCATAACATGCCCAACAACGGCTGCAAGCTTCAACCTCCACAGGCTCCGGCTTTCGCGAATAGCGTGCGCAAAGGCAGGCGAAATTACAGTGCAGCGACCCAAAGCGCGATGATATCAAGAACACGTCTGTCAATTGAAATGTACCGATCCTATGACACCGCCCGCGCAACCGATAAAATGCGCGGCCAGCTCTAATGGAGCGGTTATCGTCCCTCTCCGCATTGCTGAATCGCAACCGCCCAATGTATAGACTCTAGTAGCTCAGTACAAAACGTAAAGAGATGGCGAGATAGGCGGTTGAACTGTCTGATGAATGCGTTGAAGGAGGGGAGAAAGCACTGTCGCGAAATTTTTAAGGAACGGCGAGAAAGTGAGGCTAGCCTGTTCGGACGTAGTTCCAGATATGGGCTTGGCGACTGTCTCTACAAACTCCGCATCGTGACCTGGCTGAACACGATAGCTTGGCTTAAAAATCCGCTGGCGTATGCTGGAGAATGAGGCTGATTTCCATTGATTATGATAGCCTTACAAAGTATCTACACTCGCCGCCAAGATCGTGGGAGCCACTGTTCTCGGCGGAGGGGAGTAACATTTGAATTAGTCAGTCATGAACCTTCCACACGGCACACCTCCAGCCTCGTCCTACCGCGGTTCATTACCAACCCTCCTCCGTAGCACTCGATTGAATATGCTGCACGTATTTGCCCCTTCCTCTTCCTCTCCCCGTGCCTTAGCAGCATGCTTGGGGCGGTGACGTCTCGGGAACGCGGGATGCTCTCTTCCGGGCCACACTTGCTTAACTTTGTGGATAGTCGCCACGGATCGACCGAGAGGTTTAGGTCCCTGAGGCGAACAGTACTAGTATATCAGTGTCGCAACATGCTGGAGCGTGAAACGAAGTCACTTGGTGTAAGAAGAGAACTACTATAATCATCATCATGGACCGTTCCGCAAAGCCCATCTTCAACTTTGTCAACCTCTCGCATCCCGATGAGCTCAAAGATGAGCAAACCCAGCTTCGCATCCGCCGCCTGGCCATGAGCGAAGTCGGCCGCGCACGACGCAAGCCAAAGACTAAACGCGGAAAGACCGAGATCGTGCTCAAGTTCCGTGAACCAGCGGAAAGCTCTGCTTCAATCGGCCATTTAGGCGCAGGAGACGTCGACCCGTTTGCGCTGTATCCCATCGATCTGGATGAGAAGTCGCGTGCACTCGTGGCGTCCAGTAAGTTCTGACATGCAGCGGTCGCGTAGATTAACAGACAGCAATATCCCGGCCACGCGTGCTGACGTATCCTAGTCTTTCGTGCAAACAGCGCGCATTCTCGACAGCTGAGGGGTGCATGGTGGCCCGTTGGGCTGAGCGGTGTTGCGACTTTCTACAATGTCCTCGCGAATGCGCGGCTGTTCCAGCTCAAGGAGTTGACGGGCGCATTTGTGCAGAAGAGCGACTCGCTAAGCCTGTCTATGCAGAGTCATGCTATTCGTGCGATGAGGGAGCGGATGCAGGATGCGAAGCACCATGCGAGCGATGAGACGATCGGGGCGGTGGGGTCTTTCATGTGTCATTATGTAAGTGGCTATGCTGTTAGGACTTCAGTACTTATTGTGGATAGTACGTGTTGGGCAACTTTGTAGGGTGGGATCACCATCGTGACGCCATTGCGAGGATGGTTGGGATGAGAGGAGGTGTTGACAACATCACCGATGAGTCACTCCGCATCACTATCTCATGGTGAGTTTTCTGTGCATATTCGCGCCAGCTCGAAAACCTTGATTGACGTTCTCTGCAGGGCAGATCTTGTTGGCTCTTTCTCTCAAGACATCCCTTCCATCGTGGCACTACCCGAGCGATGGCAAGCCAGCTCCCGTTCTCCACCAGGATCTCCTCGCCCGCTCAACAATATATCATTACAATGGAAGCAACGCTTCCCAGCTCTCATGGATTGGGTCACCATTTTCGATGATATTGATCAGCTCATCATGCTCGATCGCGGCTTCACAGAGAAGGACAAGCATCTTGCAGAAACAACAGGCTGTTGGATGGAACCCACCATGGTCCGACTTCTCGCCATCAGGCCTCTGAATAACGGTAGCGACGCTGGACATGTCATGGAGGAAGTTTGTCGGTTTGGGACAATGCTTTTCCTGGCACCCATCTGGCGTTGGCTGGGGGCAAGCCCCGTGTGGACTTTCACACTCACACGGAGTCTCATTTCTGTACTTCACGGCTATATGATCGACTGGGGCGAGCTCAAACCGCTGCTGGTGTGGACCGTCTATTTCGCCGCACTCGAGACGCGCGACACGCAAGAGCGGAGTCAATTCGCCTTCATGCTTGCTGTCTTGATGAGTGGAATGAGAGTACGAGAATGGGATGAGCTGATCCAGGTGGTCAAAAGTGTATTATGGGTGGATCGCATATTTTCAAGCAGCGACGAGAGTATCCGCGATGAGGTAGTGAGCATTCTACGCTTGCCAGGAACAGGAGACGTGACTCCGGTGCTGGAGGAGATTGAGGGCGACGAGGCTTAGCCGCTTTAGATAAGAGGATAACCCTTGCACATGCATGATTCGTTCACACAGTAAGCGTGACTGCATTACATCACGCACCCTGGAACCGGCGCACCAACCCACAAATGCGGCACAGCTAATGTATAGTCACTCCACCCGTATCCTACACACAAACGCATGAATAATCACACATTCCGTGGTGAAGCTACTGCAACGTATTCGTAAGCCGGCGCTCCGCTGCCTTGCACCTTGGTCGCAGCCTTGTTTGCAGGCCTGCGGGTTCCCAGGTAGGGAAAGTCTTTTCTAGCTCTCCGCATCGTCTATGGTGCTGGTCGGAACCTTGTAATTAACCCGCTGATGGGTAAGCATCGTCATAAATGGTATGGTCGCTCACGCCGCAGCGCCAAAGAGAAGAGCGGACCAAGTATAAAGCCAGCCTACTCACCATCTTGATAAATCCTGAAATATTCAGCGTTATCTCTCAAGCTCACAGGATCAACCTAAATCTCAAGTGCTCTTCATTGCTTGTGTTTGCATCGCGTTCTCGCCATGGCTGGACAAACCCCTGATCCCGATTACTTCGTCAAGGCACAGCAATTCACCGCGAAAACATACCGCGATGTGTATCCTGCCATCGATCCTACCAGCTCCTCCCTGTCTCAAGCTGGGAAAGTTGTGATCATTACGGGCGCAAGCCAAGGGTTGGGTGCAAAAGTAAGCCGGAGCATATTCTACCGAATGTGCTGTATCGCTTAGGCTGACTTTCGTCTAGGGGTTTGTACAAGCATTCGCAGCAACGGGACCCAAAGCGCTCGTGCTTGTAGCCAGGAACGCAAAGAAACTCGAAGAGGTCGCCGCCAGTGTCAACGAAAAGTTTCCCAATGTCGAGACCTTGATTGTCTCCACAGACGTGGCAGACCCGGAGAGTGTAGCAGCGCTCTTCGAAAAGGTCAAGAGCAAGTACGGTCACGCCGACGTGCTGGTAAACAACGCCGCGGTGTTCAACAGCCTTTCGTCGGTCAAGGATGAGGATCACAAGGTCTGGTGGGGCGACATGGTACGTCAAATCACGACTCGCAAAGGCCGATCTAACACTCACCTCAGACCGTCAACATCTACGGGACCTTCCTCGTAACCCAAGGCTTCCTCAAACTGCTCCCTGAGTCCGCCCCTGCCAAAATCATCACACTTACCACCGGCGCCGCCTACCAAGTCTTCCCCAACCTCTCCAGCTACGGCCTCTCCAAACTAGTCGTGTTCGAGCTTATGGACTACGTCAGGGCCGAGAACCCGAACGTGACGGCGGTTGCGGTGCATCCCGGCATTGTGCCTACTGACATGCTCAAGGACGCCTTTGCGCCGTTCGCTCACGATACGCCGCAGCTGGTGGGCGGACTGGCGACGTGGATTGCTGGCTGGGAGGGCGCAGATCGTGCCTTCTTGAGTGGCAGGTATTTGAGTGCAAACTGGGATGTGGAGGAGTTGGTGAAGAGGAAGGAGGAGATTGTAGAGCAGAATTTGTTGAAGATGGACTTGACTGGAAAGTTTGGCGAGGAACAGTTCAAGTAGGAGTTGTTGTTGATAGCTAATTATTGACAACATAAAGCTTCTGGGGATTGCTCTGTTTGGCCGTCTCAGTTTACTTCCACAGCGTCGCTCGCAGGTAGCTTTCCTGTGCCAATGTTCATACCTGTACCTGTCGTTGGAGTCAAGGGTTCTGCATCGCCAAGTCTTGCGGCTGCGAATCCTGCGCCTCCAGGAGGAGTGTAGCCTGCTTCTAGCAGACGGTCATACGAGCCCTGACGGAGACATGTTGATTCTCTGGTGGTCAATTGCAGCTAGCCCAGAATGGAGGAGTATCCGAAACACAGACGTAGATCTCCACGCCGACAGCCTGAAAAGCCATTCCAAGCCATAATGCTATTCCAAAAGGCGCACCGAGCGCGACCACAAATTCATCTATCCTACGAGAAGTCATACTCGCACGGACTTTTGTCCAATAGTGCTTCCACTGAATTACAATGCACCTACGGCTAGTACTCAAGCATTCCTTTGGCAGATTCCAGCATGATCTCAACGTGCTCGCAGAAACGAGGCTTGAAGTAGTTGCCTTGTCTGCTGACGATCTGTGCTGCAATGAACAGAATAATAGGAGATGCAATTGGTGTTCCCAGCTGCGATGGAAAGATTACGTCTGAAGTGAAGACGTGACCTACCAGGATCCACGCCCTCAGTATCCAAGCACAGTGCTGGTCAATCTGCAGCTTCTTGAAGTTTCACCCCGCAAGCCCTAGCTCAATTGACACGACGAGCGCTAGGAAACCTGCTCCCGTCTGGACGTTCAATTGACCACCTTCCACATGCGTTGCAGTCATCAACGCTCCTATTATAGCCGCGAGTACCAGCAGTATCATAACGTAGTCATTAACGGGATGGATCAAGATCCCCTTGACGGACAATAAAGACAAAGCGGAAACACACGAGGGTGCCCGCTGGAAAGACGCCTAGCATATGCATGCGGATACCGACCTCTGAATGCAGCGATATCCGGTACTAAAGCATTCGCCGGGAAGTGTACTACTAGGCCCGCCGCCGCGCATCTTGCCTTTGGAGTCGAAGAACTGGAGGCGTGCGAGCGAGCACCACAGAAATGCGCCCGCAAATATAGAAACCATCGACTCTGCAGGAGAGTTCCTGGTCTCAATGGTTAGAAGGGCGGGATTTCCACAATGCGAAGTTGTAGCCTTTTGCAACATCAAGATGATGATAGACCTTCCGTGCTGCGACGACAACGCGATTTGCAGCAGGAGACAAGCTTGGAGCCGTATTGGACTTGTCCGAACGTGACTTATAGTATTGAGGAGGCCGGCTGCAATACTGTGTATGAGTTCGAGCAGTCTGGCATCATGGAGACCCATTCCTCTATCATCTTATCGCATGCGGTGAAGCACCTTGTCAATTCGATACTAGGCAGCCATGGGCATCTCGAATTCTCAACCTAATGCTTCGCATGGTTTACAGAGGTTGCTCCGACGGTACTCGAGGTCGGATAGGCAAGTAATTGGTGCGCATATAGATCCGCAATCGTTAGACGGCCAAGAAAATCGGTGAATGCGATGGTTTAGTGAGTCGTGGAGAGTCCACGGGTGTGGCTCCTTTGGGCATGACCGGAACCTTTCGCTGACGCAGAAAGAGTCCTGTAGAAGGCAATTTGAGGCTTTGATTCACGAAATCGCCTTGATAAAGTAGTGAGGAAAGAAATCGACCGCGTTGAGTTGAAGTAATAGTGTGCATTTAGATGCCACATGTGCACTAGTGGGGTTTAGTCATAGCGTCACCTTAGACGGCTAGTGTGGGGATGGAGGCTTACTGACCACCATACATGCACCACCACCTTTCGTGCATCGCGAATCGAGCCTGTAGCTGCTTCGAACATGGTTGGCAGGGCAGGTCGGTCTAAGGGGTGTTTTGATTGCCGTCGGAGGAAGAAGGGGGTAGGTCAAGACTTCGAAGCGGATCCTACATTGGGTCTAGGCATCAGCCGGCGTCTACTCACAGCTAACGAATATCCAGTGCGATCTATCACGGCCACATTGTGACCAATGTATCAAGAGAAAAACTCGATGCACGGGTTACGATGACACCCTGGATGTAGTAGTTTATACCCCCCCAGCTTCCAAATTCATCTACACTCCACCGGCTTCCAAATCAC
The DNA here is from genome assembly GCF_001642045.1 of Paraphaeosphaeria sporulosa. NCBI lineage: Eukaryota > Fungi > Ascomycota > Dothideomycetes > Pleosporales > Didymosphaeriaceae > Paraphaeosphaeria > Paraphaeosphaeria sporulosa. The sequence continues at coordinate 1,447,403 of NW_017253365.1, forward strand.
ATGCCAGCTTGGAAAGTACCGCTATGCAGATTAAGTATATCGACACTTTCTGGGAGCTTCTGTTACCCACCATGTCCAGAGCATCGCGATCTCCCAATGGAGGTTGGACTCAAGTCATCCGGGACCATTATACGGCTGATGGGCCTTTCAAGAACGCAATGCTTGCGTTGACGCTTTCACGTGTTGGTCAATATAGCGGCAACGCCGATGTCGCAAGATCAGGAGCTATCCATTACACCAACTGCCTCCGGGAAGTTGCTCGTAAGATTGATATACAGAGGGGTGCTTGCAATGATGAACTTCTTGCTGTGTGTATGATCCTGGGTCTTTACGAGGTCATGTGTAGCCCAACAGCGCAGGGAATTAATTGGCAACATCACATATCAGGGGTTGGAATCCTGATGCAGCTTCGTGGGCCTCATGAATTTACCTACGGGATTAGTCATGCTCTTTTCGTCGGTGCGCGCATGGACGTAGTAGGTCTTTTCAAACAAATACCTTGGTGGCCCTTTACTAAAAATGTCCAGATTTTCGGTGCACTTATATCTCGCAAAGCAACATTCCTCGACTCTCACGAATGGACGACCGTACCATGGAGCACTCCTAAGTCCATTTATGACAAGGTGGTCGATCTTTGTGCTCAAGTACCTCGCGTTCTGGAAATGCTTGACCAGCTGCACATAGCAAGACCTCAACCGGCAGCCAATTCAGAGTCGCTGCTGAAGGCTTGCTGGAGGCTCGACAACGAACTCCAAGACTGGTATCGCGAGTTCGTCGCAACCTGCAATGACCTACGCCACATCCATCCGAATCGTTACGCGAGCCGGGCTCCAGACTTCGATCAGCCACTGACTGCAGAGACCGAGATCAACTATGAACATGCGCAGGCACTTTCTGTATATTGGATAGCATGCAGTTTCGTTCATACAATCCTCCGCCTTTTGTGGCAAGCTTGCGACAATCCCGTGTATCTCCTACCGCATCGCATTGATCCGCTTCGGTATGCGAGCCTCATCTCTAAGTCACTGCCTTATTTCTCTGCACCCAGTGCAGGTGAAGGCTCCATGTTATATTACGCCATGAGTATAGGCACTGCGCTTCACTGCTTTTCTGTGTCGAACCAACTCTGCTCGCCAGATGCTTATCGCATAACGAATGGTTTCTATGGTTTAGAGGATCCAACCGGAATCGGAGTCCGAGTAGGACTGTTTTTGAGGACGCTGGCGGCGGCCAGTGTGAAGCCTCATGGCAAATTAGACAAAGCAACTAGGGATGATATAGCGGAGTTCGGAAAAAGATGGTGGGGCGGCGGGAGGGAGAAAGTCACCTTGAGGCCGCGAACGCCGGTAGGGAAAGCAGATAAGATGTGATAACAACAACTTTACTCTACGACCGGCCTTTTCAAGGAGCGGATTGCCATGATTCTGGTATGGAAAGCGAAGACGCATCATAATATCGTCAAGCAGGTACCGACACGCAGTATGGCCACTAGCTTTGTGTCATTAGAGGCTGCAGAAAGAGAACGTAATAGATAAATATATCAGCAACGCCAACCCTATGTACATACTATTCCTAGCACGTCGCCTCGACTCACAGAAAGATTCACGACTACAAGAGCGTTCAGCATCATCTTAGCCGCACGGACGCTCTCTACTCCGCCACCACGCCGACCTTACTCTTCGTACATACTACCTTTGCCAAGGCCTGGATGCTTCCTTGAGCCAACAACTCCAAAACCTGCAAGTTTGCCTCAAACATTCTCGTGATGAAGTTGCGCACTTCGATTGCTGTCAGTGAGTCAAGCGGATAATTACTCAGCGGTCGAGTAACATCCAATTCCTCCTTCTCCATACCAACGACCTCGGCAATCTTCTCTAAAAGCCCATTGCAGACAACCTCCTCAGCTTCGGCGCGAGAGGCCGACGCTGCTGTCTTGAACGCGGCACCCCAGGAGATAGTAACCGGGCCATTGGAAGACATGGCAGCAGCTTCAGCTTCAGCAACGGACAACAAGCGCTTGAACTTTGCATCGGTAGACCAGAAGGGACGCATGGTGGCCGTGATGCGCATGCCAGTGATGGCGTGGTGGTTGCAGGTACTCGCCATTTTGCCGGTGATAGCTGCGCTGATAAGTGCAAGCACTTCGGCCTCGCAAATGGTGTCGCTGCCCAGATTGCGCGCAACTTCCGCAGCCTTTTCGGCATCTTCAGCGAGATAACCGGCATCGGAGACGGCTGTCAGGTCGATAGACGCTGCTGGCTGACCGCGGAATGCACGATACTGGGTAAGACCGTTGAGGAACGTATTTGCGGCCGCATAAGCTGCTTGACCTCTGTTACCTACAGCACCTGCAGCCGAAGAGATGACGATGAAGAAGTCAAGCGGTGATGACGCAAGTGCGTGGTGGAAGTTCCATGCGCCCTTGACCTTCGATTCGATAACGGTGGTATATTGCTCGAAGGTCATCTTTTCGAACAAGACATCCTGGTATATGATCAGTTACAGTCGATTTGGCGGAAAGGATGGTAACTCACGCGCAGAACCATAGCACCGTGGATGATACCTCGGACAGGTGGCAGACCTTCTAGACCCGAGGTCATCAAAGCGTCAACATCCGAGCGATCAGCCACGTTACAGCGCCGGACCACAATATTGGCGCCTGAGGCATTGAGGGCATCGACTTGCTCTTTCGCCTTGCCTTGAACGGCACCACTCCGCGAAAGAAGAACGATATTGCGTGCGCCTTTGGATACCATCCATCTGGCCATGCTACGGCCAAGGCCACCAGTACCACCAATCAAAACATATGTGGCATCGGCATGAAGGATATTCGCTTCTTCCTCAAGACGTGGCACCTGTGACCTGAGTTAGCATGCATGGAAATAAGCCGAAGAAAACACAACGACTTACCAGTACCGCTTCATCCTCACGTGGAACTATAACAGCTTTTCCATGTAGCTCGGCCGAGTGCAGTGCTTGTAGCACAGGCGTAGTCTCCAATATACCATAAGAGACGACGGGATGTATAGGCAACACCTTACCGAACCGCAGAAGCTTAGCAACATCGCTCAACACCCGCTTCAGCTTCTGTGGTCGATCCTGCGCAAGCGCGAATACATCAACACATACAATCGTCGCACTCTTTTCGAAAGCTACATGGGCAAGGTCTTTGCATCCGACGTGAACGAAACGGCCGAACTTGGCCATGCATCGCCATGTCGCGCGGAGAACTTCGACCTCCGACATATCATTGAGGATAACATCCACTCCGAGTCCCTTCGTCGCGTCGAGCAAGAAGTCGGCAAATGAGTCGCTGCCAGCAAAGTAGATGTTGTTGTTGGGAATGTTGTACAGCTGGATCAGAGTGGCCTTCTCCTCGGAGTTCCTCACTGTGGCGAACACCTCTGCGCCGAGCATTTGTGCCACAGAAACAGCGGCTTGTCCCACAGCGGATGCGGCGTGGTGAACTAGAACAGACTCGCCTTCGGAGAGCGAAGCGGTGTCAACCAGGCTGTGGTACGCAGTGCAGTATGCGAGCGGGATCGTTGCCGCCTCTTGGAACGACAGATGATCCGGAAGTTTGACGAGAAACCGGTCGTGGGCACGGGCAACAGTAGACAGTGACCCGTTGGGAGTGATGGCCGCGACACGATCACCAACGCTGACCGAGGAGATACTGGATCCTGCGCGGATTACCACACCGCTGCACTCCATGCCAAGATCGTCGCCGGGAAGGTGGCCCATGGCTGTTTCGGCATCTCGTACGTTGATGCCTACTGCCTTGACCTGGATCTCTACTTCATCATCAGGTAATGGAGCCTGCGCTCTGTGGTCATCTTCGAAGTGCACTGTGTCTAGCGCGCCAGGTGTAGCAATGAACGTTCGCAACGGCCGCTCAGTGTCCGTGAAGTGAGCAGGGGCAGTTGCAGAAGGCTGCACTTGCTGATGAACATATTCGTTCATGTCTGCATCGTTGATTATGCGAGGAGTGAGTAGCAAGCCGCCCCGTTCCATGAACTCGGTCTCCTCAACTTGACGATTGACGCCCAACGATGCTTGGAACACCTTCGATATCGTGCGGACCATGTCTGACTGAGATAACATTGTCTCACCATCCAAGTCCAATGTGATGAAATCCATGAGAGTGCCCTCGGAACGAAGAGTGCGGCTAAACCCGGCAATCATGTTCGCGTCTGGATTCTTAGCGTTCTGGTAGGCGCCTCTGACGACCCAGAGTATGCCTTGTACAGAGGTGAGAAGCTTCTGTAGCGCCTCGAAGTTCTGTTGATCCAATGTCGATAGAACGGTTTGGTCAACCTCGGTGAGGAAGATGCAGATCTTTTTAGTACCATCGACTTGACCCAAGACACCCGTACCGGGCGCTGAACCTGTTACAGTAGCTAGATTTGAAGCCAATTCGCCGACTAGGCTGCGCTGCAGGTCGGTTTCTCCGTGAATAATGACAATTTCAGCATCGAACTGAGCCGGGGTTTCTTCCTTCTGCTCTGCAAAGGCTGGCTCCCACGTCTGCTTGTAGCAGAGCTCTCGAGCGCCGTCAGCCTCGGTGTTAGCATCCTTCTCTAGAATAGGCGCTGTAGTTAGATCTTCGATGGTGATGACAGGCTCGTCCGCATCAATTGTCGCCATGGCGAACATAGAGAGCTTGTTCGATTTGACGTTGCTGAGAATTTCACGAGGCTCACAGAATGCCTGTAATCTCCCTCTATTGCTCTGAAGTGTTGTGGACGCTGTCCCTGACACTGTGACCTTACCAATAGACGAGGGCAGGTGGATGTTGTCTAAGAGACCATTGGTGGAGTTCAGAACCGGCCAGTATGAGGAGATCAGCTGTTCCAATACTGTTGGATGAATAATGTAGTCCGACTCGTAGTGATTTGGCATATCGGTAACAGTGTCAGCTTGCACCAGCTCAGACACAGATCCGCTCTTGGATGCTCGACAATCAGTGAGCCCTTGGAAAGTGTTTCCATAGGATACTCCAATCGCTGACATGCGTTCGTAGAGCGCGTCAGTTGCCACGACGTCTTTAGCGGCTTCCGCAATGCTCAATAACTTGGACCTCAACTTTTGTCTTCGAACATCGACCAGTCGGTTATTGTGAAGGTCATGGGCTTCTACCCGCTTGGTCTTCACAAACCCTGTGCAGTGCTGAGTCCAGCCTTTCGCGGTTGCCCATGATGATATAAAGAACTTAGCTCGCAGTCCTGGGCCCGTTGCGCTTCCTGACTGAGGTCGCAGTGTTATGGTCATCTCCAGGTCATCTTCTGACAATACGATAGGTGTGGCGACATGCAAGTCGCAGACTTCCAAGACGTCAAACTCGATGCTGTCCCAGGACGCCTTCTGCGCCGCAGCCTCCAAGGCCATAGACACAAAACCGGATATCGGGAAGATAGTCAACCCTTGAATTTGGTGATGGCGTAGCCAAGGGAGCTCGTCCAAGCGCACGATATTCCTCCAGGTGGGCTCGGTGTGATTCGAGTACATAGCCAATGCGCCTATAATGTCCGAACGTCGGTCGTTCTGGAATTTATGGATTTCTGTGAACCTAGATTGATGGTAATACTGTGATTGGTGGTTCCATGGATATCGTGGTATGTCAGTGAGCACAGCCGGCGGCTTCGCCATCGTCTTTGGGAAGTTGATCGCACCCATTTCAAGCGCAGCTCCTTTGATCCACAAAGTCCCGGCAAGTGCAAGAGCGGTCTCGAGAGCACTCTTCTTGCGTGCTAAGGCTGATGCATACGCAATCTTGCTCGCGGAGGGTCCAACCTATAAATTTAGTATCTAGTAATCACATGTATTGAGTATGCAGGATACTTACGGCCTTGAGAATTTGTTTGATTGGGCCCGCAAGCGCTGAATGAGGCCCAAGTTCTAACAAAAAATTGACGCCAGTTTGATGGCTATCAGTCGGCTGACACATGCTTTGTACCGCTTCATCGAAACGCACAGGACAGGTCAAGTTTTGTACCCAGTATGTTGCATCAAGTTCTGTAGAATTAGCCAGGCGACCGAGTAACGACGAGTAGAACAGCGTATTCGAGTCCTTAGGCGGCTTGACAAAGCGCAGCGACTCGGTGTAATCCTTCGCTACCAGGTTCATATGATGCGAATGATAAGCAGTGTCAACTTGCAGCTTTCGCGCAAACATTCCTGGATGAACCTAGTAGCGAACACAAGAGTTAGTGTCTCTTACGCAGAAGAAGTCATCCACGGGGAACTTACTTCTTCGATAATTCGTTGAAGCTCAAGAATAGCATCTGTGTCGCCCGATACTGTGACACTGGAAGGACTGTTGATGCAAGCAATCTTGGCCTCACCCGCCGAGCTCGGGATGCGCTCAAGCAGTGGAGCAATGTCTGCTTGCCCAGCACCAACGGCCATCATGCTCCCATCTAGAGTAGGAAACTTCTCCTTCAAAATCGGAATGAGGCGTCCTCTATGATACGCCACAGTCATCGCGTCATCGAAGTCGATGATCCCTGCGGCATAAGCAGCGCCAATCTCTCCGCTAGAGTGGCCTGCAACGGCTGTGGCGTTTATATCCCACGTTCTCAATAAGTCAACCAGCGCCAACTGTACCGCAGTACAGGAAGGCTGGCTCAGATGGGCGCTGTTAATCTTAGTGTCTATCTCGTCCTTGGAGAGCTCCTCGAGCAGCGAGAAAGAAGCCCCAATCGACAGCAAGTGTTTGTCGGCTCGGTCGATTGCTGCTGCGTAAACAGGGTAGCGCTCATAAAGTTCGCGGCCCATGGCCCACCATTGTGCTCCTGTAGGAGTAACATGGTCAGTGGACAGCACTCACAATGCGACGAGAATGTATCTGCTTACCCTGACCCGTGAAAATGAAACCTAAACGAAGCGGCTCCAAGTCTTGTTTCACTGGACGGACTTTGCCGCTCGAGAGTGTTTCCACGAGATCGACAGAGCTTGACGCAGTCACAGCTATACGCCACGGAAGGTGGGTCTTGCGCTGCCCCAAGGTATATGCCAAGTCGCTCAACAAGTCGATCTGGAAGACTTCGGGGCGCTGTTCAAGATATATTCCATAATTCTTCATCACTTGTTCAGCCGTGACTTTGTCGTTCCCACTCAACAAGAACAACCTGTCGAATACCTGCGTGTCGATCTCCTCTTTCATGGTCTTTCTCTCGAGCGGACCTTTGGTCAAAACAACATGAGCATTAGTACCACCAAAGCCAAAGCCATTGACACTCGCCCAGCGCTTGCCGATTGGCCAAGGTCGTTGATTGGTCGGCACTTTCAGCCCCCATTCGTCGAACGGGATTTTCTCATTGGGCTGTTCGAAGTCGTAGTTTGGCAGAATGAAACCACGTTCGAGCATGAGAGCTGTTTTGATGACGCCCGCAATGCCAGCGGCCGCTTCCAAGTGCCCAATATTTGACTTCACCGAGCCGATGAACAGTGGTTTTCGTTTCGTGCGACCCTCCCCAAAAACGGCACGTAGCGCGCCGACTTCGATCGGATCACCAACTCTTGTTCCGGTGCCGTGGGCCTCAACGTATCCCGTATCTGCAGGATCCATGCCGCCATTCTTGTAGACGGATCGTATCAGCGATTCTGAGAACCGTCAGCTTAGATCTACCATGCGTCACACTCTCATACCTTGTGCAGAACCATTCGGCATGGTGATACCTGGAGTTCTTCCATCCTGGTTTATACCGCTGCCAGTGATCACAGCTCGGATTGGGTCGTTGTCTTTTAGTGCCTGTTCTAGCGTCTTGAGGACTATGACGCCACATCCCTCGCCGCGGCCATAGCCGGTGCCTCTTTGATCGAAGGCGAAGGACCTACCGGCTTCACCAAAGAGCCTATAGCTAAGATAAGTAACTATACTGGCGGCATCATTTGAAGAGGTACCTTGACATGGAATACGAGATCCAGAACTCAGGTAACATGTTGAGATGAACCCCTCCCACAATGGCAGAGCTTGACTCGCCATTTCGCACACTTTGGCAGGCCACATGTAATGCCACCATACTGCTAGAGCAGGCAGTGTCTACCGTGAATGACGGTCCTCTCAGATCAAAAAAATGTGAGATACGATTCGACTGCATGGCGAACGCGCACCCTAAAGAGGTCAGCAGCTGTTTCAAAGGACACAATTAAGCGTACTGACCTGTTGCCTGATGCATTGGGATCGTCTCTGGATCTCTAAAAAGATCCGCCTCGTATTCAGAGAACGTGCCGCCAACGAAGCAGCCAACATCTTGGCCTACAATACTGTGCTTGGGTATACCAGCGCTCTCGAGAGCCTCAAACGTGCACTCCAGAAGGAGTCTTTGCTGTGGATCTAGACTGGTGGCCTCCTGAGCTGTGAAGCTGAAGAATGGAGCGTCGAAGGATTTAAGGTCTGCCTGTAGAAAATTGCCACCGTGTGCGTTTGTTGTACCGCTCTTTCCAGGATTTGGATGAACAAAACGGTTGCTATCGAAGCGGCCTTTGGGAATTTCAGAGAAGCCGGTTCGGGCACGTGCGCACAGCTCCCAGAACTCATCAGGTGTCGACACGTTACCAGGGAAGCGACACGCCATGCCAACGATGGCAACTGGCTGGTGTTGCAGTTCGATGTGACTCTTGGTGTATCCTTCGGTGTAGCCATCCGTGTATCCATTTGTATATGCAGTCTCGTAAGGAACCGCCGGTGCAGTTTCCAACGTCAATTGGGGAGCCTGCGGATTTCGGCCGTCCGATGGCGGGATACCATTCTGGGGAGTTTCGTGATGACCATTTGCAGCTCCATTAGAGCGGCCGTTGGCCAGCCCTACAATTGATGATTCGTGTTGGTCGCCGTTTGCATGCCCATTGACTTCTCCATCCGAGAGACTCCCCCTCTCAGATGTAGGGGTAAGAGCGTACGGCGCCATGACCCGCTGCGATGAGGGTAGCGCCTGTAAAAGTAAGTCATATGTTTCGAAACAGTATGCCTCTGCATTGAAAGCTTGGTACTCACTGGTTAAGAACTTGGCTTTGAACACTGCACAAACGAATCGACAAGCTCAGTCTTCTACATCTAGACTTACAGCCCTGAAAGACGATCGCCTGGTTGCGAAGAAAGAACAAGATCTGGTATGCTCCTTAGTAGCGCTGGTGTCACTGCACTCTGAACTTATTTTCGGGACGTCTACGTCGCAAGCCGGACCATGAGCTTGTGATTCCGGGATTAGCCGGTTGGGGTGCGCGTCATTGGCATGCATTCTTCAACTTCTACCCCAAAATTCATGTGTGGGGGTCATATGGATGATTGAGATAGAGCCCAAAGCACACTGGTATCGGAAACGATTCTCCTTCTCCCCGCAGTGAAATTGGAGAAGCCGGTGGTCGTCATGCTGATCATCTACTCGCAACTGCTGCAAAGTGCATGTCCTACCGATTCTAGATGCCGCCGCAGCGCATCGCAAGAGGCGATATGAGGGTCAAGCTCTAGAACTAAACAAACCGGGTGGACGCTACAGGAACAGGCAAGGAGCCCGGTTTCGACCCCAATGGGTAACCCCAGCAGGGCGATCTATCACTGGAATTGTTCGGGGTAGCGGATCGACGTTGCATACGGACGCGCTGGATGAAAATGTTGGGTGGATATGAGAGAATATGGATCCCTAGATAAGAAAGATTGCAACATTGGACGACGCGACGTCAAGTGTGACCCAGGCTCCTTTCCTGCCTCAGGTACCCCTGCCTAGCGTCTCTTTAGGTAATCGATCCAGACTTGGCAAGATCTGCATCCGCGGCTGCACGTAACTTCACCCAACCAGACGAGTATCTCGACGTGCTTGTGTGGCACAAGCATTGACAGGGGGCTATAGCACGTCGTTCGGCTGAAATCCTCCGGCGCGTGGCTTAACGGCCACTTGCCGCCTATTCTCTCCGGCCAGCACAATGTTTATTACCCTGTGAACGGGTTTCCCCTTCGGCACTTTGCGCTCGTGATCATGGACGGACATACACCCAACCTATTGGATTTCCGCTGCATTTCTTCACCCCTGCGCCGATGCTATCCTTTCTCAATCATTGCACCCCGCCCTGTAAATGCCTTCCGTCGAACCTAATTGCTACTCCGACCTCTCCCTTGCACCGCCAAGGCCCATGTCAGTGTTTCAATTGCGTACCTACGGCATGCGCGGGCCTCCTGTACCGGGGCGCGCCACGTTTGAGAGAGAGAATCTTTGAACTCTGAGCTCATCTCTTCTCCAAGTTTCCAGCGATTCAGTATCCCAGAACCAAGCATTTTCGCACCTGAGTTTGTTCTTGCACTATGCGACTCTTGTGTTTGCCCGGCGCCTATGGCAGCATCGAGGTAGGGCAAGCCTGAGTCATTTTCGAATGCTTCTAAGATTGATTGACATCTCCTAGAAATTCAAAGTCCAACTTGCACCTCTGGTTAAGGAGCTACAAGATGACAAGACTGCCGAGTTCCATTTCATCCAAGGACCATACGAGGTAGCACCGCCAGAAGGCTACGAGGAATTCTTCGGAGGGCCACCGTACTTCCGCTTCATTGTGCCTGAGGGCGAAGAGGCCGAGAAGGTGGACGTTATCGAGCGCATCAGAGACTTCCCACAGCTAGAGACTCCGGAGATGACAATGCGCGAGCTTATGACTTATGGTGTGGCGAGAACCGACAAGAGTGCTGCGAATACTCTCCAGTACTTGTACGATCTCATGGAGAAGGAGGGTCCGTTCGATGGGATAGTGGGCTACTCCGAGGGCGCAACGATTGCTGGTACACTTCTGTTGCACGAGCAGCTCATGCAAGAAAACCATGGTAGGATGCCCATGTTCAAGTTCGCATTGTTCTTTGGCGGTTGGCCCCCTATGAAACCAACCTTGGATGGCATTGTACTCGCTGACGAGAGCGATTTGATGATTGACATTCCGACATGCCACATCAGTAAGTCCCACTCCCGTTGTCTCCATCAATGGAAGCGAAGCTCATCATGCTATGTTACACAGTTGGCTCGCTCGATCCTTATCTGCACGGAAATATGGCTCTGTATAATGTGTGTGATCCTGATTCTGCATACATATTTGATCACGCCAAGGGACACACACTTCCGCGTGATAAACACATGGTGAAAGAACTGGGAGATATTGTGAGGCGGATGATCGATGAGGCCAACGGTGGTGTTTCGCCGGTGTGATTGCAATGTAGATATCGAGTGATAGACTTCACGTGCGCTTTCGAAGAACCACCCATGTTTTATTACAAGGAATGTGGTTCAAGGGATGTTTGTGTTACAGTGCCCGAGCTTCAGCGTGCAGCGGGTACGCCATCTGTTTCTGCCATTCTTCTGTGCATCTTCCATCTCGACCCGATTTCATATGCTTATGCGCCGGGTAAAACGAGTATCATCTCGGTCCATCATCTGGGGATAGAGGCCTGCGTCGGCGCAATCTACCATATCGAGCGAAGTCCACAGGGGTCTCTATCAGTCTCATCCGTTGGCCAGCACACTTGCAAGTGTTCGATCCTAGAGATACACTCACTCGCAGACTAACAATGTCGCAGCCCAGTGGCAGCAAGGCGGCTGAGGCCCCGACGATGTCCACCTTTCGTGCAAGATGGTCGCTGTGGTGTGTCTCCTTCAGGAAGAATGCTAAACTTATCATTGTAAGTCGACGGGAGATGTAGATGTTCAGCCTGGTATTGACTGGTTACAGAGAGTCCTCTCGTATGCGTCACGCAAGGACAAGTTCTTTCTTGGCGCATCAGTTGTTGCGTCCGTTTTAGCTGGGGGTACGTGAACCTAAGGTACAAGTTCTGGATAACTATCGTTCGAATTATTCGAATGTTAGTTAAATGAACAGTAGCTGTCTTCCTTTCCGTCCTTACAAAATTATTTACTAAATTGGACCTTTCAATAAAAAATAGGCACCCTTCCGCTTATGAACATCATATTCGGTGAGTTATCCGATTGTTGACACTAAGTATCCACGAAGTTGTATCATTCATTTCGGTAACACGTGACCGAATACGTTCAAACATCGCGGATGAACACTCTGACACGCGCCAGCGCAACTCGTCAAAACGTTTACATCGTTTGGGGCGACACCCACCGAAGATGGCTCACGTCAGTTCATGCGTTCAATCAACCAATATGTGTGAGTACGCCTGTATATGACACGACGCTCGTCTCTCGGCACCACATGGATCGTTGCCTGCGGTAATTACTACGAATCGACCAAACGCTGACGTGCATAAAGACTTTACACTGTATACTTGTTCTTTGCAAGACTGGTGCTGGCGTACATCGCAATGGTACGTACTCAGGGCTTCTCGTTCAGATGATCCTATTACAACAGCGCATAAACTGCTCCCCTTATGATCCACAGTTACGCTCGTTATGTGGAGTCGATGAGCTGCTTGCATCTTTATACTAACCATGGTAAGCTCGGATTCCGCATGTGCAGCCTCCGGCTATCAGCAGCAATACGTCTGTCCTACATGGAGGCTCTGTTTCAGCAGCCCATCTCTGTTCTTGACGCGCTTCCCCCTGGCCAGACTGCTGCAATCATCACCATCACCGCCAATGTCCTTCAGAATGGTATCTCAGAGCGTCTAGCCACTTTTATCCAAGCTATTTCCGTAATCGTCACAGCTTCGATCATCGCGTGTTACTACAGCTGGAGCCTCACTTTGGTTACTAGCTCAGGTCTCGCTGTCATCACATTCTGTTATGCATTCATGACCCCGATTGTTGTCAAGAAATACCAGCAGATTCAAGACGTTGAGAAAGAAGCTTCCGGGGTTGCTAATGATGCATTTCTCTCGGTCAGAATGGTCGCCGCCTGCGGTGCCGAAGGAAAGGTCGTGGAGAGCTATAACCGCCTTGTGGAGAAAGCCGCTGCTCATGGACACAAAATGTCTCCGATCGCGGCGTGGCAGCACTCGCCTGTTTTCTTCTGCATCTTCGCCACTTTCGCGTTGTGCTTCTGGTTCGCGGTCAAGCTCTACTTGGGTTTTCACTTCTCCAATGTGAAGACACTCGTCATCGTGTTGATGTCAGTAATGACTATCCTTTCTCACATCACCGCGATTGCTGTTCCATTAATGGCTGCGTCACACGCTCTAAACGCAGCGGCTATCTTCTTTGCTGTCATAGATGCACCGAAGCCCAAGACTGGCGGGAAGACCCATCCAGAAGTCAAAATGGATGATGGTATTGTGCTTGAGAAGGTCAACTTTGCGTACCCGACCAGACCAGATGTCAAAGTCCTTAATGGGCTCGATTTGAAGATACCATATGGAAAGACCACGGCTATTGTAGGTCCATCGGGCTCAGGTAAAAGCACAGTGGTTGGTCTACTTCAGCGATGGTACCAGCTAGACGGAGACATGTCCACGAACCCTTTGGTAGGTTACCACGGATTCTTCGCGCACTTATACGTAGCTGATATGCAAAGACACTATACTTCCGCAATGGAAGTATCAAAACCGAAGGCCTGAACATCCATGACATCGAGCTTACATGGTGGAGGTCACAGATTGGGCTCGTCCAGCAGGATCCTTTCCTTTTCAACGACACCATACTCAAGAATCTCGAACTTGGGCTAGTGGGCACTGAATGGGAGCATGTAGAGACAAAGGAGAAGCGGCGACTGATCGAGCAGGCATGCATAGAAGCGTATGCACATGATTTCATCACTGCGCTACCCGAGGTAAGTACAATTAACGGATACCCCATGCTTTCAGTACTGAAATTTCAAGGGTTATGAAACCCAAGTGGGAGACAACGGCATCAAGCTTAGTGGCGGCCAACGACAAAGAATAGCCATTGCACGGAGCATCGTCAAGAACCCGAAGATATTAATATTTGATGAAGCCACCAGCGCACTGGACGTGGCAAGTGAACGTATCGTTCAGGAAGCTCTGGACAAGGTGGCGCATAATCGGACTACAATCGTTATCGCGCATCGTCTGTCGACAATTCAAAGAGCGGACAACATTGTTGTTCTGGCGAAGGGAAAGGTCATTCAACAAGGGGACCACAACACCCTCCTTGCAGACAAGGGCGGCGCATATTGGAAGCTTGTACATGCGCAACAGCTCGTGCAAGAAACGAAGACAAATCCAAGCCTTCCAGCTTGGGAAAGATTTCTTTCTGAGAAACGATTGTCTGTCCGCACTAGCATTGTCTCCGAGATGGAGATGTTGACACCTATGGAACTATTAATGTTCTCCACGGAGGATAATACTACCAAAGGCAACAATGATAGTTTCTTTCGGAGCTTCGGAACACTGATGATGGAACAAAAGAACAACCTGGGATGGTACTTAGTGATGCTCCTGACGGCAGCCGGTGCTGGTTGTGAGTACTCCATCTTGCCCACTGGAAATGAGACTAACTAGGTATCACAGCCAGCTATGCCATACAATCGTATCTGTTTGCACGATTGATTACCTCTTTTGGTTTCTGGGGAGATTACCTTCGCAGATCCACCAACTTCCTTTGCTTGATGCTCTTTATTGTAGCCATTGGGGTCGGTCTTTGCTATTTCATTCTCGGCTGGGTATCCAACATGGTATCCACGGTAAGTCCGGAAAACAAAGGGTAAGGCCACCACTAATGGACTTGCAGGAAACTAAGTCGCTATATCGCAAGGAGTACTTCCGCAATATCATTGCGAAACCAATCTGCTTCTTCGACAAGGAGGAAAACTCAGCTGGTACCCTTACAGCAAGGTTGGCAACTGACCCCACCCAGCTGCAGCAACTTCTAGGCATGAATATGGCCATGGTGTTCATCTCAATCTTCAACGTCATAGGGTGCACGTCAATCTCGATATATTTCGGTTGGAAGTTTGCGCTGGTTATCATCGCAGGGTCCATGCCAATCATACTTGGGAGTGGCTACTACCGAGTTCGCCACGAGGTCAAGTTTGAGTCTCGAAACAACGAAGTCTTCGCCGAAAGCGCGAAGTTTGCGACAGAAGCTATTCGTGCCATCCGTACAGTTGCCGCTCTCACTCTAGAAAAGACCATCTGCTCAAGGTATGAAGCCCTGTTGAACGATCACATCAAGAAGTCGTTTACCGAAGCACGCTTTTCGATGATCCTGTTCGCTGCTAGCGATAGCCTGGTCTTGCTGTGCATGGCCTTCGCGCTATGGTACGGTGGGACGCTACTGTCCACGTTTGAGTACCACCCTTTCAACTTCTTCGTCATTTACTACGCTATATTACAGGTAGGTGATTATCCTGTCATATGTCTACTGTTGCTGAAAGCTTACAGGGCAGTATGGCAGCTGGCCAGTGGCTCAGCTTTGGCCCGAGTAAGCAACCTTCATCTCGATTGCCGCGCCGGCTTCTGACATCCCGTAGATATTGCACAAGTAACTGCGGCAGCTACGAGGATCCACAGCATGAGAACCGGAGCACCTCATCCCCACTCCAGAGCCTCCACACGCCCCACACGACCAGATACAGCTGTTTCCAGCCGTTATATGATCCCACTTACGACAATACAAAAGGGAGCCGATATCTCTTTTCGAGACGTCTGGTTCACCTACCCAACTCGACCCAATCCGGTCTTGAAAGGACTCAACTTCACCATCCGTCATGGCCAATTCGCTGCTTTTGTCGGACCTTCTGGCTCTGGAAAGACAACTATCGTCTCTCTGCTCGAGCGCTTTTACGAAGCTCAATGTGGAAGCATACTGTACAACTCGGACGATATTAGGTTTATCTCTCTACGAAGGCATCGTGAGCAGTTGTCTCTCGTAGCGCAGGAGGCATCACTATTCCGGGGAACAGTTCGCTCAAACATCCTTCTAGGTGTCGATGAGCGAAAAGTCACAGATGATATGCTTCACAGTGCCTGTCGCGACGCAGGCATCCACGATTTCATCGCATCGCTTCCACAAGGTTATGAGACCGACGTGGGTACCAGTGGTGTTGCCCTTAGCGGAGGACAGAAACAACGCTTGTCAATTGCTCGTGCACTGATCCGAGATCCAAGCGTTCTGCTCCTCGACGAAGCAACGAGCAGCTTGGACTCAGAAACTGAGAGAGAAGTACAAGAAGTCTTTGAGAGAACCGCAAGTGGAAGAACGATGGTAGTTGTTGCACATCGGCTTGCGACTGTGCAGAGGGCCGACGTGATATTTGTCATGCAAGACGGCAGGATAGTAGAGCGCGGAGATCATCAGAGCCTACTCGCTGCTCGAGGATGGTACTGGCAGATGGTAAGTCTTCAATCACTTGAGCTATTTTCACCGTACTCATATTATCGCAGTGTCAAGCCCAGGCTACGCTTTGAACTACTTCATTTTCATTGGTTCAAGTATTGTATTGCCTTTGCGTTCGTCTGAAAGAGCCTCGCAGCGATTGTTTGCCAAGAATATCTGGAACGCTGTCACATGTAACGAATTCTTGGAATGCTACCCCTGCTTTGGAACCTCGTTGTAAGGGATCAAGAAACGCATATCCTTCCCCAGATCCGGGAAATATGGTCCCTTGTCCCCCTTCTGGTCGAAATGAAGCATCGCCAGTTCTCGCGGCTTGAATACCCCGACGACCGATAACGTACGAAGGTACTTATTGATGTAACGCGGCTCTTCGGTAAAATGCAAGTCCCGTTATCGACTGCCTCCAATTCACCCCACATTTCGCAGGGGCCCCACTGGGGAACCCCAATTAGCCAATCCTTACCGCAATTTTGGTATAAACCCCCCCGTCAAATTCTTTGATTTCCGCCAATTTAGCAGTTCATCAATTAGGTCTAGGCCATGTTTGTTCCCTGGAGCTCGACGCGTCGCGTCTCGTCTGTGCCATCGTGCTTCCACAACCTTCCCGACTCCCCTATCCGATATGTACGAATTACCCAGCACAATACTGCCAGTCGATACGCTTCGTGTGATGACTTGGGGAGGATATCCAAACTTCACCTTATCGCACATTATTAACCTTACTTTTAGCCTACGCCATTCAGATTGCGCACGTATATCAATACTCCTTAACAGCTTCATCTGTCACCTCTCTGTCACAAAATTTCCTGGTCTTCGGATACCATGTGGGCCCCGCTGACGAGGCAGCTCCCAGCGCTGCTCACGCTCGTTGTACCTCTCGCGCAACTGCCGCTCTCTTCAGCGGCCCCGAACTGTCCACTGATCGGTCCAGAGTTTCCAGCACCCTACAACCTTGAATCACATCCAATTTGGAAGGCGGCTGTTCAAAACATCACCAATGTCTTCCAGTACATCGACGACACCAATCTCACTGGAGTAGACCTGTTTTCCTATTCATTGCAGATATTCTCAACAAACCCAGGGTCTCCTATTCTTTGGGAGAGACATCGGACGGCGAAGGATTTACCGACCAACACTACTGGTGTGAAGAAGGTAGATGGTAACACTGTGTATCGCCTGGGCAGTGTAACAAAAGTGTTCACCGTGCTCACATTCTTGGCTGAGGCTGGTGATGTTTACTGGAACACCCCCATCACCAAGTTCATACCCGAGCTAGCCAAGTTTGAAGGTCGCTCGAGCCAGCCAGACTTTGATCCAGTTAGAGAGACTGATTGGGACGACATTACCATTGGATCCTTAGCCAGCCAGGTGTCTGGTCTTGGACGTGATTGTAGGCTATCCTCTTACTGATCGCGTCATAAACTGGGTCGTACTGACCTTTACATAGATGGAGTCCTTGGAGAGATTACAGAGACAGAAGATGCGCCGCCAGCATGGCAAGTTGGGCTTCCAGAGCTCTCCAATTCATCACTACCGCCATGCGGAGCATGGCCTCTTTGCACAAGAGAACGTAAGAGCTCCCTCTTAGTTGTTCCTCAGCTAAAATGATGAATACTAACAATTGCAGAATTCTTCAAAGGTCTGGATATCATGTACCCGTCCTACGCACCATGGCAGACTCCAACGTACTCCAACGTAGCTTACCAGCTTTTGGCTTACGCACTGGAAAGAATAACGGGAAAGAACTTCACGGACAGTCTCAACGACCGTATCATCAAGCCTCTGGGCCTCAATCGTACCTTCTACGACACGCCACCGGACAAGTACGGAGTCATTCCAGGAACAGTGAAGGATACCTACTGGGCTGTCAGTCTTGGTCAGGCTTCACCGTAAGTTGAGCTTCAGCTACTGCCGGCGCAGAAAACTAATCCTCCACAGTGGTGGTAATATGTATGCGTCCGCATCCGATCTGTCCAAGCTTGGTCGTGCTATACTGTCTTCAAAGCTAATCAAGCCCGCCTTGACTCGTCGCTGGCTCAATCCTGTCACCTTTGCCTCTGATTTCCTCGCATCTGTCAGCAGTCCATGGGGAGTTCGCCGGATTCAACTCGACAGGATCAGTCAGCCTCATCGAACATTGACTGTCTACACCAAAGCTGGCACATTCAAGCGATATACGGCTTTCATCACTCTTCTCAAGGACTACAACTTGGGGTTCACCATCATGATGGCGGGCAACCCACCTCTGAGCAATTTCTACGGTGCAGATCTTCTTGGACAGAGTCTCATTCCTGCATACGATGCCGTGGCAAGAGATGAAGCAGACAGAACGTTCAGCGGCACCTACGTGCAGCGCGGTGGTGTCAATGGTACACGGAACTCAAGCATCAGCATATCCACATCAGCCAGCAAGCCTGGCCTCGGTATCTCAAGATGGATCTCTAACGGAACGGACATGCTTAGCATGGCGCTGGTGCTCCAATCAGGAATGCCTGCAAACCAGCTCAGGAACCCCGAAGCACGCCTGTACTACACTCTGCTTGACAGCAAGACGGCCAATGGCACGCGTCAATCGTTCAAAGCTGTATTTGAGGATACAGGAGGCCCGGCAGTTGGACAGCAACTTTGGAGCACCGACTGCGGAGCATGGGTTGGCGTCACTGGTGTCACTTATGGCAGTATGCCGTTGGATGAGTTCATCTTTGAGCGAGATGCGAGTGGTAACGTGATCAGTGTGGAGAATCTGGCATTACGAGCCAAGTATTGGAAAGTCAACCAAGAGGCTACCGGGCCTTCTGGAGGTTGGGCATGGGATGGAGGGAGGTGGAAGGTAGCGAGGAGGTAAAAGGTTGGATGATTTTTGTTCTGTATATGTTTCTTGGCTCTTCGCCTGTACATACAACAAGTCATTCTTTCGATGTGTTTCGACTTTACCTATCGACTTTCTGGATAGTAGTCTGGTCATTGCTGTTATCGCTCCACGCAGTTGCCATGTGATGCTATATTGCCACAGCCTCTACGACCCATCCTGCGTGATCAGGCTACCCGGTATTCCGCTTGATCGTCCGCAGTGGTTCGCTTCGATTTCCACATGTTCATCGGGCTCATGAATCCCGAAGGCCCGTTCGAAAGCGGAGTGTGTTCGCTGTGGGTATTCAGGCCGGGAGGTGTGCTGCGATACCAGGATATCACGGTCAAGCCAAAGGCGTATTTGGCAATAATACGACAATCAAAAAGCCATCCATGGTTTAGTGGCAGCATTGTTTCGATAGTTTTCCGCTGATAAGGCATTTATGGCATCTCGATGGCTTTCGCTGCCTTGACTTGCACTTAGTCGCGCCACTTTGCTCTTTGGTACCGATAACTGCATTTGCTTCTAGCACGACGAAAGAAGAGATCAGTCGTCTGGCTCAGATGATGTTATCAAATCCCCGCAGTCCTTGAAGACTGAGAATTTTAGGTAAAAGACATCTCTACTAGCTCCTCTTTTGGCCGTAGCGGCCGGATGCGTATAATTACGGCTTATGTGCGCGGGCTGGCGACCACCGTGAAATCCAGCTACACAGTTCTGCAAAATTAGTCTCATAAGCTCAGCAGCTGTATCAGGTAGAAGTACGTGGCTTCGTTTCTGAGAGAGATTGTATCAACTTCAAACATTTCAACCTCTGTAAGCTACTTGCAACCCATCTGAACTTCGCAATTACGAAATACACGTCGTAAAAGCAACCTAGGATTCAGGAGGTTGGCCTCGCACCTTTTTTTTTTTTTTTTTTTTGCTGGCATTTCTCGAACGGGCTCACCGGTATATTGAAGTCTTGGATGGTTTTGGGAAAGGCTGACGGTGAGCTGGGGCTTCTGAGGGTTATATAAAAGCTCAGGAGGTGCATCCGCAAATTCCTCATTCCCTACCATGCACAATCTCTACAACCAATCCTTGTTTACTCGATCTATATCTCCATCCCTCACAATGCGGTTACCACTGAGCACCACCCTCACCGCTATCTTTCAAACAAACCATCAGCGGCGATTGACCTGCCGAGCCAGCAACCAACAGCTACTTCATCAATCACGCGTCTGTCACCGTTTCCAGCATCACTGCAACTAAAAGCACTGTTATAGGCATGAAACACATGCTTACCCTCAAAATGTCCGACAAGTATATGATCATGTACATGGGGCATGCACAGGGTGGAAGAGATGACAAAGGATTCCAGGATGGTGCAGAGTTCGCCCGGGACAAGAACAACCATCCAGTTTTGGTAGAGTTAGTTGAGCAACAGGTATCTCAGTTCCCTTTCGTAAATCATATTTTAATTTGTCGGTGTTATAAGAAGCTACTTATTTGGTGCTTGGCAGCGTTTACCGCGAAAGTTCGTTCCTGGCCCGTCGAACACGTTCAGCCACTTTGGTCTGATCGTCGACGATTTGGCTGCTGCTCAACACCGCTTTGACAGCCCCGGTGTTGACATTATCAAATGTGCTGGCGGGTTTAATTTCTCTCCAGAGACGCGCAGTCCTGTTCTTGCCGCCGCGTGGGCGTTCGACGATCTCGTTTCCGAACAGACGCAGGCTGCATCCAAGGCGGTCTTGCCAGCGCTGATGACGATTGAATTCAAGAACTTTGGTATTGTCGCTAATCCCGATAGTAGTCTGTTTGAGGCACAGCAGTTTGTTTCTGATGCGCTCTAACTGAACATATCCCGAGTGTCTTGTTGGCAAATAGTCACATCTAGACTACGATCAGATGGTAATGAGTTTGGATATATCAAGCGATATCTCATGTGTAGATAGCAATTAGAGATAACATCTTCTTTAGCTACTTAGTAGAGATCTCTGCCAATGTAGCTAACCATTATCATGTCTGTTATCACACAATGCATTCCGACTTTGTAGCTGAGATAATTTGTCTTCATAACCGGCCAGGGATCCAAACGTTCCCGCGGTCTTTCCCAGCAACGGTCAACCTAGAGCGATTACCCATGGCAACAAAATGCCAGGCCCGATAACCATTTCTGATGCTCCTGGCCGTCTTATCATTGCAAACCCAGCTGACAAGGTGATCATCGACCCTGGTACCACGCCCGGACCTGACGACGGTCCAGTTGTAATCTTAGGCAAAACTGTCAGCGCAGCACCCACAGGCATCGTCGTAGTCAATCCCACAGCCACGAGGACCCCTCTCAACTGCTAGGCCAGGCGGAGTCTTCATCACAGCGAGCGATTCAACGGTCGTAGCAGCAGGCCCCTCGGATATCCTCGTAGTACCCGGGACAAAATTGCGACCTAGGGACGCTCCTGTTACAGTCGATGGCACGACTGTCAGCGTCGAACTCAGCGGCGTCGTACTCGTAGGTCCCGATGACATCAGTGGCACGGTGGCTCTGTCGACGGGAGGCCCAGGAAGGAGTTCAGTGACGGGTAGATTGGCCCATGGAAATGTGCTCACTGCGACGAGCGCGGATGGACATTTCGTGAGCATTGGTGTAATATTGACTTCAGGAGGTCCAGCTCAGACACTGTCTGGTGCCCAAGCGGTGAGTCTAGAGCCATTAGGTACCGTTGTGGAGACTGGGACAGCAGCGAACACTGCGGTGTTTGTGAATCCGACTTCGACAGATGCGGATAGTGCTGGTGGAACTGGAAAACCTGGAGCAACTAGCGGTTTCGAATTCAAGTAGGAATACGTAGTGTTGGGGATGTTGACTATAGCTGTGATGATAACAATGTGCCATAGGTAATGTGAGAAAACTTTGTGCGCTATGTTTGGTCTATGATAAACTGACAAAGATGTAATGTACGGATGACTTAATTGCGCGTACAACTTCTCTTCTCTTTGCTTCCTGACTAGAGCGACCTCTCAATTTCGGCCAGTTCAGCCATTACCTTCTTCACGTTGTCTTTCACTGCGTCCCCAACAGGCAGATACGGCCTCCTCGGCAGGAGTTTCTCCTCCGCGCCCTGAATACCTGCATCCACGGCGCTAAACTGACTGACCGCATATTTCGTGCTCGCAATTCCTGCCTTTACAGGACTTTCCGCTAATGCCGCCTTCTTGTGCAGCTTCAGCGCCTCTTCCACCTTTCCTGCAACATACAGATCGTACACCCTCTTGATTGTCTTCGGAAAGACATTGGAGAACGCCGCGACACACCCCTGACTACCAACCGCGAGCCCCCCAATCAAGAAATCAGACTGTCCTCCAAACGTTGTGAACTCCTCTGGCGACAGCTCAGCCGTAAGTCTGGTAATCTTGGCCACACTTCCGCACGTGAGTTTTACGCCTACGACCTTCCCAGGATTCCTCTTTGCGATCCCTGCAATCGTCACGCTATCCAAATCCACGCCGTTGCACTGCCCTGGGAAATTGTAAATTACAATAGGCAGATCGGTGCCCTGCGCGACCTCGTCGAAGAAAGCATTGACTACCTCTTTGCTGGTAGCACCGCCATAATAACTCGCAGGGAGAAGAAGACCAAAGTCTGCGCCCGCAGCCTTAGCGTCCTGTGCATACTCTAGGGTCTGGATGGTCGAGTAACCCGAGATGCCCACGATAAGTGGGTACGAGGGGCCGACTGCGGAGCGAGCGGCCTTGACTAGGGAGATGCGTTCTTCGCGGGTGAGGAGGAAGGCTTCGGCGTTGGAGCCGAGAATAACGAGACCGGTGACGTGTTTGGAGAGATAGTTGAAGTACTGTTTCTGGGCTTCGAGGTCGATGCTTCCTGTTGTAGGGTCGAAGAAGGTTACAGCCGGGGTCCAGACCCCTGCTTGAGGAATTTTGATGGCCATGTTGAGTGGTTTAAGTGTAGCAGTGTCCTTCAGGAGCGTGATTGAAGAAGCAGTTGCGGCGAATCTGGAAGTCAAAGGAGCGTATTGGATAAAGCGAGTGTGAAATGCTGCATGTTGTTGGTGTTGGGAAAGCTGCCCCTCCACCCCACCTTCCTGTGATGTTGTATTGGCGGATATTGACGGAACGTCTACCGTAGCGTGTCTATCTGGCGGCAGTGGTTCCGAAATACGTATCGTAAAACATGCCTGCGCATGGTATAGCCTTGTAAGTTCAGCAATGTAGAAAACCCAGGCTGGACAGCGTCACAAATAGCACAGTTTGAGGAGGTGACGATATGATATTGAAAGTTCCTCGAATTTATATCGTATAGGAGAAACAAATTTGGGCTTCAAGAGAAGGTCAGTCTTGTAAGCAGCGCGCCCCAAGCCTCTATATGCCCAGGTATGAGCGCGCAAGGCATCGGTATGCAAATCGTACAAGAGCCCAGCAAACGTAATCGTACAAGAAATGCAAAGACCGATGCTGGGTAGCACCGCGATAGGCGATCGAGTGGGGACAAATGTCTACTTTTTGGTACGGGGTCGTTCAGGCTGAGGTATCTAAAGTTACTGTACGAAATTGGTCCAGTCCAAAGGTGAAGATGAGGCGACAAACGACGGTGCATTGAACGCCACGCATAAGGTCAATAACTCGTCAGTGAGGTAGGTATTGTAACACGACGCACACTTGACATTGCGGTGCCCAAACACTCGATGAAGCAACGGAGAGAAACGGTGCAGGCCAGGATGAAAAGCAAGCAAAAAGCTCGCGCCGAGCACCAGCCGTTCTGGACTGGCAGGCAATCTACCAATAAGTAGTCAGTAAGACCAGGGCTCAGGGTTGCCGGCCTTTAGACCCTGAGAGAGTCTTGCGCTAGCACCACACCGCTCATGAGCCGAAAGGAGCAGTAGGGAGCATATTCGGGACAGGAGCCACCCCTGCAGGAGCAGAGAATGATGCAGCCTCGTCTTCGTCGTCGCTGTCATTTGGGTTAGCATGGTCATCGACTTGGGAGAACGCTGACGGGCGGCCCTCAAACAACGAGTCGATTGTGTGTTCCGGGTCGGCGTGCGGCGTTGACTCTGTGATCTCCTGAATCTCTTGTCGAAGGTCGAGCGCCTCTGGGGCTTCCTCAACAGCATCTTCACGGCCTGCCAGCTGAATCTCAACCTGTTCAATCTGCTGCGTGACGACGACAGGCTGTTCATCATCGAGCTCGGTGTCGCTGGCAGCTTCATGTGCCGCGTGTAGCGCGTCCGATTCGGCTGCGAGATCATCCTGATCCTGGGCCGCATATGGTTGGTCGTCGTCATCGTCATTGTCGTCGTCGGTGTCGTCGCCAACGACTTCCTCGACAACCTCTTCGATCACAAGGATGGGCTCATCTTCGTCCTCGGGCTGAACGCTGGCTTCCTCTTCAGCATCGAGGTCGCCAGTGTCGCCGTTGGTGGGAGCTGCTTCTGCGTCTTCTGTATCTTGCTCACCCTCCATTACAACGTTGTCATCAACTTTGTCGTCTTCCACCGGTGCCTCCTCAGTCGGTTCCTCGGCGGGTGCAGCCTCGGGATCAATCAGTTGCTGCAGGTAATCGATCATGGCATCTACAAATCTGTCCGGCACGTCGATTGTAGTGTACCCTCTCTTCTTGCGAGGCTTCGGGGTGGATTTGACAACGCGTGCGTCCTTCGCCTTGTGCTCGGCTGGCATTGTGGGAGTCTTCTTCGTAGGGGTCGCAGCTGCATTCTTCGGGGGGCGACCCAAGCGCTTCTTCTGCGGAGGAGCTTCTTTGGGCGCGGACTTCTTCGCCTTGGTCGCTGCCTTTTGTTTGGGAGCTACTGCGGTGGCGGGGGTCTTCTTCGTCTGCTTCGGTGCGCGAGTGCGGGAAATACGGGGGCTGGAGCGCACGCCGACTGCAGGAGGGGACGGCTTCTTCGAGGCGCGCTTGCTGACGCGCGCAGGTCCAGCGACGCGGCTGAGGTCTCGAGCAGATGCGGATGGGCGACCGCGGCGCTTGAGGGTCGCAGGAGCTTCGGTGGCAGCGGGTGCTGCTTTGGGCGGGCGACCGGCGCGCCTCTTCGGAGCGGGAGCTTCTTCGACGCCAGGCTCGGGGACTGGCTCAGCAGCCTTGCGACCGCGGCCGCGACCCTTCTTGGGCTGCTCGGTAGCAGGCTCTTCCGCGGGAGCGGCCTCTTCCTCGACCTTTGCGCGAGCAGGCCGGCCACGCTTCTTTGGCGTCGGATCAGGTGCTGCAGGCACGGCAGCCGGCGCGCCGCGGCCGCGCTTCACAGGACTATCTTTTGCAAGTGCGGCAGATGCGGCGGCCTTCGCAGTGCGACCGGAGCTGCGGGCGGGGGTTGCGGCCGAGGCTTTGGCGGCCTTGCGGGGAGCCATTGAGAGCGGTCGATCGAGAAATGGAGGTGCGTGGGTACCTGGCTGCAGGAGAAGAGGGCGCAGTGTGTGCGCGAGCGTGCGATCGCAAAAAGTGAGGGTGGTGGAGAGCCAGCTGACGATGGTTTGTGAAATTGGTGTGACGCGTCGCGCAAGTGCAGAGCTGGAAGCTGGAACGCGCGCTAGTCCACGCGCCGTCGCCAGCCTTCCCGCTATCGATAGGCTCGCACCTATTGTGTCTTTTTGCACACAATTGCACACGCTCAGGCTTTCCTTGCCCCAGTGGAGACATCGGTACAAGGCTGAAAGCAGTGCTTAGTACGGATAGAGCTCTTGTTAGTCTGGCCCTTTGCCATGCTAAATCATGAGGTCGCCCGCAGTTCTCCTGAGCTCTCCCCAGACGAAAATGAGCATACTTGATGCCCACGTCGCTCTCGACGATGAGGTTATGGTGAAGGAACACTGTGAGGACCGAACGATAGCAACCGTGCACGCAACCCATGTCGGAATTGCCTCGGTCCATCGCTGCAATAGTCTCCTCAACGATAGCCCGATGCCCGAACAGACGACCTACGTAACCCGTCTTGTGGGTCCCTAGCGCTTGACGGCCAATCTCTGGACTTCATGCGACACTGTCACGACTCGACACTCTTCCTGCAAGGCCCGACTGACACATGCCCAAAGAAGGCAATGGCAGCATCAGAGCATCGTCACCGAGGTCAATTCGGAGCCCTGGAGCGCATTCTGAGCATCGAACACTAGCTGAGAGAGATTGCACATGTTGAAACCGGCCATACCTGGCCGGAGACACTACCCCGGATTTTGGAAGGCGACATGCAGGCACCCCACCTAAGCCAAGTTGCTACTTTACTCCGCCCCTACAACGTGTTATTGATCACCTGCTAGCCTCCCGTAGATGAAGCTTAGGTTGAATGTAAACATAATGGGGTTTATCCGCTAATCACAGCGGCCGGAAGAAATGACAAGCCGAAAGAACCGGGAATGTGATTGACAGGAGTCAGGCACAGCATGTGTATATTAACGCGAGATCCCTCTACATGGCCAAAGGCTTGAGGCATAGCAATGGGTTTTTTTTCTCGGACCGTGGCCGTTGCCGCCTCGCTGCTCTCCCTCGCAAGCGCTGTTTCCATCTCTTCAACGAAAACCTTCAACATCAGTAACGATGTGGAGGGCTCGGTTCACTTGAATGCCCTTGCGTTTCAACAAAGTCCTTTGACGACTTTCGGCGACTATCAATACGTAGCGTTCTACAAGACTGCATCCGGCTATGGGAAGCACTACGTTAATCTCGGTCGGAGGCGCATCGCACCATCGCTCGGCGATTGGCAATCGTTTGCTTTTACCGACTATGTCCAGCAAACGCTCGACGAACACAATACGATCAGCATGGGCATCAGTGGGGACGGCAAGATTCATTTGAGTTTTGACCACCATGATGTGCCGCTCAACTACCGCGTCTCTACATCTGGTATCGCCAAAACCGTACCATCTGACTGGAGCATGAACACATTCGGTGGCTCAGTCCAGCACAGCCTACCCGGATCTACAGGACCATGGACACCTCTCACCTACCCGCGCTTCGAGCGTCTTGCGAATGGCGATATGCTCATGGAATTTCGCATTGGGCAAAGTGGATCCGGCGACTCATACATCCACCGCTACTCCGCATCCTCCGGTTCTTGGAGCGCAGTTGGGAAATACTTGCAAGGGCAAGACAACAACGCCTACATCAACGGGCTCACTTCCTCGGGTGGAAAATTATTCGCGAGCTGGACTGTCCGTGAGACGCCCGACGCAAGTACCAACCACGACTTCTACTTTGCGTTTTCAGAAGACGATGGCCAGACCTGGAAAGCCACAAGCGGCAGCTCAGTCACGAAACCCATCACGCCGTCAACCGCGGGAATCAAGATCTTCACCATCGCACAGAACACGCAGATCATGAATCAAGAGGCGCAAACCGCCGATGACAAGGGAAGGTTCCACGCGCTGATGCGTGATAACACGTCCGGCACAGCACGCTTCTACCACTACTTGCGATCAACAACCGGGACCTTCACCAAGACCGCGATCAACGCTCCCGGCCTTTCCAACCCTCCCTACCTTGCCTATCGAGGCAAGCTCGCTGCCAAGGGTGACAGTCTCATCGCGATCCTGCCGGATGCGCCAAAAAACACCACGACCCTGTACGGTGCCACTGCGGGTGGAAACTACCAGGACTGGAAGCTTCTAGCTACCATCCAGAACACGGCGGGCGAGCCAGGAGTCGATGAAGAGCGACTGCAGCAGAGCAATGTGTTGAGCGTGTTCATAAGGCAGGGAGGACCTTTTGGTGACCGGAAGATCCAGGTGTGGGACTACGACGTGCAGTGGTAGGCAAGCGGGGTTATTCGTACATTGTCGTTATCAGATGCCACTCATAGCAACAACTCTAGCTCACGAGTTCAGTCGGTTGCGTGGAAGAAGGCTTGTTGCTCCATTATCTAATGACACCGGTTTGCAAGTTGAACGTCTCTTGTATGATGTACTCTACGCCATGCGGAAACACTGTCGGGGTATCATGTCGTATATCATCATTGCTCATGAATTCATTATCTTGCAGCATGCTTCCTTTGCCGTGGGCCTCATACACCGAATGCGTGGAAACACAGTCGTCGAGTTACGGTCCCTCGCGCCATAAAATCACACTTTATCCTTCTGGCTGCAAAAATTGCACCGACGATAGTCCATATCTGCCTTTCCTGATGCCATGTACCACATAGTACGAGACTGTCACTCAGTACGGAGCGGGATTAGAAAATTTCTTGTGCACCCTCCAGCGCTCCTTTTGGCATACCGCGCTGCAGGACCTTCTAGCCTTGCACTTTACACACTGCAACAGCGCGGAGCCATCCTGTTAAGCCGTGGCGCCGCAGCCTCCACAAGCATTCGGCTTGGCATGCTGTGCATGAAGCTCCTTAATGACCATGGAAGTGGAAGAATCTCCTATGCCGGTGTTGACGAGGTCACCTGGACCGATGACGTTCATGCCGACGAAGCCAAGGTAATTTGGCTTGTAATCCTCCTCGTTCATCGAATTGGCAGTCTCGAGAAGACCCTTGGACTCGAAATTATATGGGACGCCGTTGGTGAAGCTACTTGGTCCCGAAGAGAGCTTTGTGTATCTGCTTCAGAGCGCCGTACCTCAACACGACAACAGGCGGCGATAGCGAGTGTTCATTGGAGTGTGCAGTGATTTATTGCGTGTTTCTAGATTTTGGGAGACAGCGGTTCAGGTACAACGCGTCGTGTGACGCTATATTAGAATGGGAACTCGCGATGACGCGCTATCACGTGCCGCGCTGGACGGAGCCAATCTATAAGCGTTCGGCTCTACCATGGCGCTGGCTCACAGTGTGTTTCGTGCCGCTCTTCATATATAAGATTCGAGTCCATGGACCCTCTTCAACCTCTTCAGGAGCGATTAGGGGACCATTTTATGTTGTAGAGTCGTTAGTGTTGTACCCAAACATTCACGTCAGTCGCCATCGTACATCTTGAAGCAATCTCCTGAACGAAAAACAATCCATGCTCACCATAGTCTCCTAAGCGATTTGTCTAATGTGATTTCTTCTAGGTTCCACAGCACCACTGCTGAGCCTGTCGCATGTGCGAGTAGACGAGACGAGCGGAGCTCTCTCACCTATCAAAAAGGACTTGGCTTGCTTGCGAACGACACGTTAACAAATCAAAGAAGCACATTCTCTAGTCTAAATCGTTGAGCAGTGAGTATCGTGGGCCATCGTCTAATGGGTATTGTTGGCCAGACCACGATTACGCGAGTTGGGACGCTTGGTGGGGCTGGTTTTCTCCGCTCGGATTTGCGGGTCGATTGCGACTTCTCCGCTCCACGAGCAGGGGTGCTGCGCTTCGACCTTGGAGGATAGTTGCGGGCGGCGACTTCTCCTGAACTCCAAGTGCCACACCTCGGGGGCGTTATGGCGATGCAAGACCACTCATTACTCCAAGCAGCACTGTATCTGAGTGGCGCGGTCAGTTCGCTAAGTAATGCCACCTCGATCGGCTAAACTAACAGCTCCAGTATCTCGCCTTCAGTGTCTGTCGGGCGATTTACAACGTCTATTTTCATCCGCTAGCCAAAATACCTGGGCCCAAATTACGTGCTGCGTTCTATTTTCCTCACAACTTCGAGCTTGTTGCCGGTGATGTTGTCCACAACTGGCACAAGCTGCACGAACAGTATGGCGAAGTTGTTCGTATTTCTCCGTCGTGGATTTCGTTCACCAACCCGGACGCATGGCGAGGTATGAAGGGTTTCGAAGGGGTTTTTAGGCCTGTTTCTTATGCATCAGCTGATGTTTTCAGATATTTACGCCCATCCCTCCATCCCTAAAGACCCTGTCGTGTACAACACCTACGAAGGCAGAAACCGTCCGGCAAACATCATATGTAGGTATTACCAATAAGGAACAACGTATCAGAGCTAACATCACAATTGTTAGCTTCGAACGACGCAGACCATGCCCGTATACGTCGCTGTATGAACCATGCCTTCTCCGATCAAGCCCTCCGTGGCCAAGAACCTATCATCAGCTCCTATATTACGCTGCTTGTCTCTAAGCTACAGGCTAAGTCAAGAAATGACTCGCCTATAGATATTATGCGCTACGTCAATTACGCCACCTTTGACATTCTTGGAGACCTTTGTTTTGGGGAGTCTTTCAACGCATTGGAGTCAGAGGAATACAGCGAATGGATGGCCAATCTTTTCAAAGGCGTCAAACTTGTACCATTCGTCAGATTATTCAAGCAGTACCCGATTATTGGTGTACCATTCTGGATTTTGACTAAGATATTTCCGCAGATACTGGCCGCAAGGACCAAGCATGACAACTACACTATAGAAAAGACGGCCAAGAGGATAGAAAAATTTACGGACAGGAAGGATTTCATGAGGTATGAGTGTTTCTCCTCTAACTGACACACGTGCGCTTACACTTTCAGCTATATTTTGAAACATAATGATGAGAAAGGCATGACCAGAGACGAGATCATGCGTACGTCAGGAGTCCTCATCGTGGCCGGCAGCGAAACCTCGGCCACCCTCCTCAGTGGAGCGATCTACTACCTCCTCTCAAATCCGACCTGGCTTGAGAAAGTTAGAGAGGAGCTCGATGGCGCATTTAAGAAAGAAGAAGAGATGACTTTCGCGTCGCTAGGCCAGCTGAAAGTGCTGAATGCCGTGCTCACCGAAACCTTTCGCATGTACCCTCCGGTGCCGGTCATTTTACCTCGAGCAACCGTAGACAAAGGTGCAATAGTGTGTGGGACATTCATTCCGAAAGGCTGTACCCTAGGCGTCACGTCGTATGCAGCTTCTCGCTCGTCGCACAATTTCAAACACCCAGACATCTTTGCGCCACAGAGGCATCTCGGCGACCCAGAGTTCAAGCATGATAAGCGATCTGTTATACAGCCGTTCTCCGTAGGACCTAGAAACTGCATCGGCCAGGTAAGGATTGTGCGGCTGACTACAGATGTAACGCTGACGTCCATAGACCATGGCGTGGCTTGAGCTGCGAGCTATCCTTGCTAGAGTATTGTGGAATTTCGATATAGAGCTTGTGGACAAATCGCACAAATGGGATCAGCATAAGGTTTTTGTTCTGTGGGACAAGCCGGCGCTTATGGTCAGGCTAAAGATGAGGAAGCACGAGTAATTTAGAATGGTTGGGCGTTCAAATCGTGACTCCGAGGACAATGAGGAGAGCAGCAATGTATGCGACAAGATGCGAAGAGCACTAAATAAAATTGGGAAGTTGGTACTGCCTCTGCGCAAGCACCCGTCAAACTACCACGAGCCTTGGAGCTCCCGAGTTCTTGGCGTTGGCTCGCGTGGTGGTTGAAAATGTGTGAGCCTTGGAGGCTTTGGCTGTCGCGGGGGGCATGGCATGATGACTTGCGCTGGGTCACCGGTAAGTGTAACATAGCGTAATTAGGGGAAGGAAGGAAAGATAGACAACACGTTCGAAATTCATTCGGGCTTCCTTCTTGCACAGCTCGTTCGTTCCATTTGGGTGCAGTGCTTCAGTGTGCAAGTATACGTGGTGAAACGATACTCTCCCTGAGCCACGGCTGACATATACAGGGGGTATGTCCCAAAGAACGTACGAGTAAGGCAGCGTGAGTGATTCCAGCCCGGTCAAAGTCTTCGAGATGTGCTTCTCAAAGCGGCTCCTACTAGATGCAGCTCGCGTTTCACTTGGTATTCACTGACGCAAGCAGTGCATGACATGCTTACTCCGAGTGATCTGGAGTCAGCAAGACACATCTGCAGATGGCTACGCGACTACAAATTGAAAAGGGCTTTCGCATCATTGGTGTCAGCGTCACGTACCCAGTTGCAGAAGGCGCGACTTTCCAAAATACTGAGGAAGGCGGGCGTCTGTGGTTGGAGCACGGACCTGGCGAGAAATTCGATCGGGAGATGACCAAGCGCGTCAAGGAAGCCGCTGGGAGGAAGCAGGCTGAAGTGTCGACGCAACGGTAGAGCTCGCCGAGGAACTGGACAAGATGGAGGCTGAGGAGCTAGACGATGTCCCCATATAAGAACAAATCAACCGAGGATATCGGACGGATGGTAGTCTGCTCAAACCAGGTCGAATGAGGATGTCGTGATGGGTGATGGGCCGGCCTTTTCCGAAGCGTCAATGTTTACTGGTTTCTGCGGCCGGATGAGGTCTGGACAAAGGGAAGAACCGACTCGATGCACTCTCCCGATCGGCTTCTAATGGTCTATGCTGAAAGAGTACGACGGGGGTAGTTCAGCCACGAGCAGTCTTGGCATACAGTGTAAACGCTGGAAACGCTGTACACGTACGAACTATGAGCGAATCGGCCCTTTTTCCAAACACAGCTATCTCACAGAAAGAATCAACAAGAATTGGCGATGATTGTAATTTTGGCCACAGGTCTGTCTGCTATCTCATAGCGGACTGTTATTCGTAATCGTGCTGAAATACAAGCAGATTCAACAGTTCCGTCTTGTTATAAAGTTCAAGTCGAGGGAAAGAGTGCCGAGCGAATCGTTCTAGAATTAGGGTAGGTTCTCACCTGAGCCGCGAACAACGTTTCTAGCGACCGCACATCGGCCCACTATAATCCTTGGCAGAGCCGCAACTCTATACCTGCTACAGCATAGTGTGGGCGCTACGATCGAAAAATGTCCTGTCACTTGCGAATTTGTTTACGGAACGTAATTGAATCCCAAAAATCGTCCGCGTGAGGAAAATGCGGGGTGTCTCGTGGAGGACGGAAGCGAGACAGTGCCGCAGAGAATCAGACACATAGAAACTGTGTTAGCGGCCCAGTTACCCCAGAGTGCTCTAACAATGGGTCCTTCGCCTCGATGCGTGTTATCTAGGTTGTGGAGAACCCATGTCGCGTTTCTGGTGGCGTTGAGATAGTCCAGATAAGATGCACAGGACCAAGCCGCATTTCGAGCAGTACCAAGCCGCAACTAAGGTATGATAACCTTTACGAGCGGGATCCCGAGCTGGCTATAAAGGCCTGCATCCCTCCGCATGGGTGTCGTAAGAAGACCTTGAGAGAATCCAACACTCACCTTCATATCCCTTTTCCTTCTACTTGGACCTCTGGTCCTGGATTCCATCGTCATGGGTCATCAAGATGAGCCTAAGACCGACATTTCCCAAACCGTAAGCCGCCCCGAGGCTGAACTGGGTGACGTTTCCAACTACAAGGTCCAAGAAGCTCTCGACCCTGGCTCTCTCCACACCCATCGTGGTCTTCGACCTCGTCATGTCCAACTTGCCGCTATTGCAGGTGGAATCGGTGTTGGTCTCTTCGTTGGAATCGGCAAAGTCCTGGTCAACGCCGGTCCTCTCTCTCTGCTCCTTGGCTACCTGATATACGGAATTGGCTTCATCTGGCCGTGCAACTTGTGCACTGCCGAGATGGTGACATGGCTACCCATTCGCGGCAGTGTGTTCGGTTTGGCCTCGCGATATGTTGATCCAGCGCTTGGGTTCGCCCTTGGATGGACGTACTTCTACGCTGGAGCGATGTTCGTGTGTACCGAGGTCAGCGCTGTAGCAACAGTGGTGCAATTCTGGGACGTCAATGTTTCGCCAGCTGTTTGGGTGGCAATGGTCCTCATTCTTTGCACGTTCTTCAACCTCGTAGCTGTCAAGTAAGTAAATCCCACGAGTGGCCCCCGAAACATCTCTAACAAGTTCCCACAGATGGTACGGCGAGTCCGAATTCGTCATGTCGATCACGAAAGTCTTGCTCCTCGTTGGCCTTGTCCTCTTCACCTTTATCACAATGGTCGGCGGTAACCCCAAGCACGATGCATACGGATTCCGCGCATGGACGGGCGGAAACGCAATGCATCCGTATTATGCCGATGGCGCTACTGGACGATTGCTTGGTATTGCGATCTCAATTCGATTCGCCGTCTTCACACTCGCTGGACCCGATTTCATCAGTTTATCTGCTGGAGAGATACAGAACCCTCGACGTACGATTCCGCGCCTCGCTCAGCTCATCTTCTACCGCTTGGTCGGTTTCTACATCATCGGCAGTTTCGCTGTTGGTATCATCTGCTCGTCGCGCGATTCCAATCTCATCCTTGCTATCAAAGGAGGCAAACCTGGTGCTGCCGCTTCCCCTTGGGTTATCGGGATCCGTAACACTGGTGTCACCGGTGGTCTCCCTGGTCTTATCAACACCCTGATCTTGGTCTCCGCCATCTCATGCGGTAATGCATTCGTGTACCAGACCAGTCGGACGCTGTACTCGTTGGCCCAGGAAGGACAGGCGCCAAAAATATTTCTGACATGCTCCAAGAGCGGAATTCCCTACTACTGCGTCCTAGCTGTCACATCAATTGGATGCATTACGTTCCTAGTCGCAGACAACTCCGCGATAACGGTGTTTGGATGGTTCGTTGACCTGGCGACTTCCGGTCTTATCGTCAACTTCGTTGCATTCTTCTGGGTTTATCTTGGCTGGTACCGCGCCCTAAAAGCCCAGAAATTCGATCGCAAGAACCTGCCGTACTACTGCAACTTTGCCCCGTACACCGCTTGGTTTGGACTGATCTTCGGTTGCCTCATTATCCTGTTCCTGGGCTTTGATTCGTTCGCACCGTTCTCGATCCAGTCATTCATCACGACGTATTTTGGCATCGCGTGGGCCGCCTTCATGTTCACTTTATGGAAGATTGTCAAGAAGACAAAGTTTGCCGATCCAGCGACCGTAGACATCTACCATGGAAAGGCGGAAGTCGATGCTGAATGCGCTATTTGGGAGAATGGAGGGTTGGAGGAGAATGAGAAACAGCGTCTGTCCGAAATGAGCGTGGTGCGGAGAACTTGGGAGAAAATCTGGTAGATTTGTTGGGGAAGCTACCTTACCCAGTAACACTGTAATATCCATACCGAGAGGTGCTGTTATACCCAGGGAGAAACTGGCGGTCCAGAAGGTCTGCAGGTTATCCCGCGCCAATTCCGTGCTTTGTTCCAGTAGTGTGTCAATGGCAACGTGTAAAATGTTTTGAATATCGGTATCGACAGATACAAGTGACAGGAAGATGACGCGCGAGGTAGAGGCTGCGACTGTGGAAGGAGTAACCGATTAGTCATCGGTATCTGTCCAGAGTGGCGGCTACGCCATTGCGCCATCATGCCTACCGTTGTGACCCTGAAATGAAAACCATTGAAGCGCCCTGTCAGACAATTTCGTTGAACAGACGAATTTGGAAATGGACCACAAGCACAGGGCACGGCTTAGCGGTGCGGGCCGATGCCCTACGCTCGGGAGTCCACCAACACGTGCCCATGAGGCGTAGTAAACTCTTAATTCGACTAGCAAACATGCTTTTGAGGGCGTTGACAGCCGGAAAGCAGAATCGGCGACTATCGTACGAAACGCTGGACAAAGAGACATCGCTCCACGTCATGGCCCGTGATCACCTTTGGCACAGGCATAGAGATGACACGAGCAACGTTCACGTAATCAAACAGTGTAGAAATGATTAATATCTGGAAAGGATTTCATGATCCTTCAGCGGAACCGTCACGCGTCTATGCTCCCAAGTAGCGCAGTCGCAACGTGTGACTTTCGGGACAGACTCAGGCTGCATGCAGTGCGAAACTACGATACGAAGTCTCGTAAGCAGCGCTTTTACGATCCTAGTTGCACAAGACAACAGCGGGGGTTCTGGAATGCGAAATTTATCAGAGCCTCGTCAAAAGGTCGCACAAGCGCATGCAGCAGCCGCTCATTGCTCTCTCCTGTACCACTCAAAGATCTCTCAAATGCCGAAAAAGGCAAATACTTCCAGCAAGACCTTGTCTCACACAAGATACGCACAGTTTTACACGTTGAATGGCTCTCCCAGAACCGTTCCCACAGAGCGGCAGTGCGGCCGACCATACCAGAGTCCCTCCAACACCGCAGATCCTTTCACGTGCGTGACATGAACTGGTCTGGATCGATTGCAAGAGGCTAAGAGCCTAGCATGCTCGCGTACATGCGTCGAGAACAAAGAGAAACGTGCAGCTGTACCTAGTCCGGGTATAACAATGTTCAAATGTCTGTCACTGCGCGGAAACGGCGTTCGGAGATGAGATTGAGATCGCCCTGTACGCGCATCATGTTCGCCCAGACCAAACGGCGTCGACTTTGACGCTGAACCAAGTCCGGCGACAGAATGATAGTACGGTATGGTCTACAGCACCAGCAAATGAACCCTCCATGGCGCGCGTCTACCGCCGGTCGTTCGCAATACGGCATGAGTAGAAGCAGGCCCCCGCTTCCTTTTGTTCCGTTTCGTTTCCCTCTCATCTCGACTCGATCGCTGGTGCATCCATGATCCCATCCCGCCAATCTGCCCCCTCGCGTGCATGTTTCGCCATTGTCCGTCCGTGATTTGCCTGCCCCACACCCTCCCGTTTCAAACCCTCGCGGCCCGCAACCTGTCAATCCGCGAACCCACGCGTGCTATTTGACATTCGGCAGGACTCCGAGACAGTCGCTGCCGCCGCGAGATGAAAGCTTACCTGGACCTTGCCGCTGGGAGGATGACGTGCCTGAAGCCGAGATGAGAGGCGTGCGCGCATGCAGCGAGGCCGCATTTGGCAGGAACGCCTCCTGAACCGTGCGTGAGCGTAGTCAGGCACCAACGTTGTTAGGCGCAGGGGTAACGCGGGAGAAGAGGGGAGCATTTTGTGGGCATCATGTGGGCATCAGGTGGGCTGCAGCAATTATCTATTAGAATTTACGACGTAGTGTTAAGTTAATGTATCCGATGCGAGCCGATAGGCACACCATACCCCCAAAGATGATGCGCATGAAGGTGCAATGTCCCGAAACTTCCATAATGATCCCCAATCATGTTGTCCACAATATGCAAAGACAGAATGCGAGAACGCTAAGTAAAGAGTGATTTAGAAAAATGAGAATGGTATTTGTCTAGTTAAAGAAGATGCGATACGGAAAGATTCGTGGCGGAGTCTAGTAGTTGTACTTGTAGCACAGGGGTGAGTTCAGGGTGTTCATGATGTCCCTGACCTTCATGTTGGGCTTCAGGCCGTTGAGGAAGATGTCCGTGTCGAGGGTAAGGGCCTGGTTGTTGGGGCCAGTGCCGTCGATGTAGCCGGTGCGGGAAGAGTCGTCGTTTTGCCAGATGCGGAAGTGGCGGTCGACCATACCGTGGTGCAGCCAGAAGACTGGGTCACCGGGGGAGGCATATACGTCGCGCATGACGCCACCGATTCCATTGTGGCCGTAGGCGTGGGCGCCCTGCTCAGCGCACTTGGCGAAGTCCTGGTAGTCCTTCAACGCCCTGCAACCGTTGACGATGTTGGAGTTGGTGTTGGCGGTGTCGGCGGCATTGCCGTTACGGGCAAGGCAGTGGTACTGGTTGAACTGGGCCGTGCTGGGACCAACGTTCAGGGCAAGGTTGGCGAATTGCTGTGGCAGGTCAGACATAGGCTCTTCAAGAAATGGTAGGGCGTGCACTTACGCCATCGGTAACGCAGTTTCCGCCGAGGTTGATGGCTCCGAGCCATTTGCTAGAGAAGATGGACGACTGCGAAAAGCGGCCGGCAAACTTGGTCTCGTCGAACCAGGGAAGAGAGTCGGTAAAGCCGCACTCATCCCTCAGCACCTGCTCGAACGCCCACAGGAAAGCACGGTGCCACACGATGAACTTGCGGTTGTTGTGCACGTTGTCGGTAACGGTCTGGTGGACCTGGACGAAGTCCTCGTAGCGGTTCTTGGAGCCAGGGTAGTTGCCGGCAGAGGGCTTGCCGAGCAGGCACTTGACACCGTTCACAAAGTTTTGCTTGGTGGTGTCGGAGCTGTCGTGCCACTCAGTACGGGTCCTGGTGGTGCTGCAAGTGGCGGCGGCGGCGAAGGTGCTGAATTCGGCCTCGGGTCCAGGTCCGTCGGTCTGGTTGGCGACCATCTCGGTGATGTCGGCGAGGGAGAGGGTGTGGATCTCGTGGGTGTTGAAGATGTTGACGTCGAGCTTGGGGGCTCCCGTGGGGATGGGCAGCACGGGGACGGAGAGCACCGCGGCGGACGCGCCGGCCGCGAGGCCGAGGAGGGAGAACTTGGTCATTGTGGTGGAAGAGGTCCTTGGGGTCCTGAGAGCGAAATGTTGCAAGGCGTATTAAAAATTACCAACTGAATGGGTTCCTGGCTTGGTAAACGAATGGCTGCTCTGCAAGGACTTGCAAGGGCGTTGGACAACGAGTGCAAACGGAAACGGATGGGAACAGGCAAATCTTATATCCATCCCAATCTCCTTTGGACGCTGCAATACGACGCTGGGCCATGCCAGCTCGCCAGACCATTCCCGTCCTGGGCCCCTGGTCGCGCGCGGGTCCCAGGCGCTAGCAGCGCTGTGCATGGATCCGGCTTAGATCAGCAGCCTTCGATATTGGCGCCAGCGCGCCACGGGCCTTTGGCCAGCGCCCGCCGCGCAGCGCTTGCCTGAGTGCGGCCAACAGGACCCTGCAGCCCGTGCCCCCCAGCTTGCAGCGACCTGCGCCCTGAAAGCCCGGCGTGCGTGGCTGCCCTGGGATACAGGTTGCCGGTGCGCCTCCCCTGGGCCACCAGCCCGTTCAGAGCGCCGCACCTCCACATCCTGTGCCGTCTGTAATTGCAGGCCATGCACTGCCCCCCTCGCCGGCTCCCACCTCTCCACTGCTTCTCGAAGCAGCAGTCCTGAGGAGCGCCACGGAAATAATCGCCCTCCGCCAGCACGTGCGTCGCCGCCGGTGACCTGAGACCTGACCTGACCTGGCGAGCGCCTCGCGAGATGCAATTTCACTACACGACCGCGCAGAAGCCACAGTCGACCGGACAGGCCAGAGACACGCAAGCGCTGTCGTCCTTCCAACTCAAGCGCACGCTGTGCCGATCCGACCATCGCCGATGGCCCTGTGCTCCGCCCAAGAAGGCGTGCAGTAGGCCTCGCTGCCGCTCAGTCACATTCTCAGTTGCTCGCATCTTGCCTCCACGCTTACCGTCCCGTTCGCCCAAGCGAGCGCGACAGCAGAGTGTTCTCCTGTGTATGCTGACCACAGCTGCCTCTCCCACAAGGCGGCCAATGACAGCGCACTACACCCAAACAAGCTTTGCGCCCGGCACTTCCAAAAATACCAGCTACTATCGACATCAGCTCTCCCCTAGTCCCCCGAGCATCCTTGGATCGACAGATGCAACCTCAGACCAAACTATACGCCATGCCGTGGGTGGCCAGTAACGAGTGCCACGTCGAAGGATCCAATAAACATTGCCTAATACGGACGGCTGTCGGCCTTGTAGTCTTGCTGGCGTACATCGTGAAGGCACAAAGTGCGGGGTTGGTCTTGTTCTGGGTGACGTCGACATGCCGCTTCGTGGAAGATGCGGCAATGGAAAGGCTGCAGACGTCGTGGCATTGATGTAAGTAGGTCATGCGGTTTGCCTCGATGTTGGAGCGGTGAGTATCTGGCGATGCAGCCCATTGTGCGCAAGATGGTTTTGTCAGCCCAGAGCGCAGTCAGCGGACCCAACAAGGCATCTGTGGAACGGCATTTGGTAACCTCAGGGTCGGTTGTCGACCGGGAAGAAGCAACACTGCTGGTGGTGCGTCGTCTGCTCCTGTGCGGGATGCGCACATTAATCGTAACTCGGTGTCGTAGCACGATCGCCCAGCTGCCCCAACGTTTTCGGACCGTTATCTCGACCACCAATTCAATCAGCAAGGACCGCGTCATCAGCCAATAGACCTGTGTGTGGACCAAACGCTCCTTGATTTCGTGCAGACCGGGTTGTGTTGCCGAGTAGCCGCAGCAGCCGAGGAGAAGCTTCGCTGCTTTGTCTGCCGGGTACTAGATGCTGGCCTGGGAACACATCAACGACTGCGCAGAGCGGGGCTGATGTTGTAGCACCCGGGATGTCGGTCAGCCGCCGCGAGCCACAGCTACACC
This sequence comes from Paraphaeosphaeria sporulosa, assembly GCF_001642045.1. NCBI lineage: Eukaryota > Fungi > Ascomycota > Dothideomycetes > Pleosporales > Didymosphaeriaceae > Paraphaeosphaeria > Paraphaeosphaeria sporulosa. The sequence goes on from NW_017253365.1 coordinate 1,487,380, forward strand.
GGGTGGCGTTGAAAGATGCATCGCAAATGCAGGGAAAGACGCACAACATGCCGACGTCACAAGACAACTGGCAGCCCGCTGGTGAGAGCGATGGACGACTGGAGGGGAGCTGGGGAATAAACCTTTGGGTAGAGTGCAACGAATGCGCCGACTGACTATATAGGATCGGTTGAGCACGTTTGAGTGAGTTAGGTCTCCACAGCATGTAAGCGCCCAACCTCGCAATAGCACTGTGGGATTCTGCGAGGAAGGCGCGAGGCTGCTACCCACCAGGTCAGAAGAAGGTGCGAAGGGTCTACATCCTAGGATGGAGGAAGGCGTGAGGGACGACAACACACCAACGCAACACGCAGCACCCCGAGCATATCCTACCTCCACCTCTTCGTACATTGTCACGCGCTCTTTGGGACTCTTGGTGTATTCCACACTTCGTGAGCGGGGAGCCAGTCCAAACGCGTATTCGAACGCCTCTTCGTCGTCCTCTTGGGCAGCGATGCCAAGGTGAGACTGCATTGAACTTATGTTCAGGAGCGGCAGACACATCGCCTACAGCCATCACGAAAAGCATCTCAATCAGCGATGATTGAGCTGGACGCCGTCGACTCACACTGAACGCCCCTTTCACACTCCGCCGCCCCATCCGACTCCACTCAACCTACTGTAACCGTATTGACAAAACCCGCACAAACGACCTACCGCAGCCACAACCACAACTACGAACCCCGCTTCATACCAAGCCCAGAGCAGCCACACCCGCACTCGAACATGCCAACTTATCTGCCCTCGACAACACGGGTGTCTGAGACACCGCCCAAGCCCGTTGTCGCACAGCACATGCGCGCGCCGCGTACCACAAGGCTGGGGCGCACGCGCACATGCACGACATCACATGAGATCGGCGCCGCTCCAACGCCTCCGACCGCCGCTTTGGACCCTCGGGATCGTCGTGACATAAGCGCCTCTCCGTGCGACACAGCCGATGCGGTCTGGAAAGCGAGGTGGTGCAGAGAGAATGCGAGGGCGTGGCACGGGGATGAATATGTTGAAGTTACGCTTGGCTAGGACAGTGGTGTGTGGGCGCGAGTGTGTGAGCGATATGACTGATTAGGAGGCTTGCGAGCGGACAGTGCAGGGAAAAGCTGCAGGCCTGATGCCTGGTGTCTGATGTCTGATGTCTGATGTGATGAAAACTGATGAGATGGATTCCTGCTCCGTAACAATGCCGAGGACGCAAGCCATGAGTGAGCGCAAGAACGCTATGAGCTCCAAATAACGCCGGTAGCTGAACCGCATGATCGCAAAGAAATATGAACGTCTTGATGACGCGAACGGGAAGTAGATCAAGAGGGGGTCGAAAGAGGATCAGAACATAACCACCGTGTATCCAACACCCGGGCTACTTTTATCCAAACAAACCCACGACGCCGCATCAATCATCATAGTCTGCGACCGCCACGCTGTCCGTGTCGCTGATATGGACATGGTGGGGGTGAATAGCCTCTTGCACGGCGTCCTTGACGATGTTCTCGACCTTCACTTTGTCCACGTGTTCATTAGGAACCCAGAACAATTGCAGCGCACCGACGACGGCACATCCAGCCAAGAAGAACCACGCTGCTGCACTGCCTCCCGCAGAGTACACTACTCCAACGAGCGGACTTGAGACGGTTCGTGCAAGACAGCATGCTGACATAGCTGCGCCGTTGACACGGCCCAATACGAGTGGCGAGGGCGTTGCGTTCTTGAGTAGGATGAGGGCGCATGGGAAGACGAGGATGCCGAAAAGCCCCTGCAGGAAGAGCGAAAGGTAGACACCCGGCGAGACGAGCTTTTGCGGGAGGGCGCTGATGAATGGGACGATGATGTAGGTTGTTGGGTACAGGACAATCATGCTGACAAACGTGTTCCAGACGCCTACTTTCTCCACGAAGAACGGGAAGATGACGCCCTGTGTGAACAAAGCGATGAGACCGTTGACCGCAAGGAAGGTGCCCACGTCGTGAAGATCGAGACCCAAGCCGCCAGTGAAGTCGATGCCGTCCTTCGCGGATTTATCAAGGAGATAGACGGGTAAGTTGGTGATGTAGGCCATTTGGTGGAAAGCAATGATGGTCAAGGCGAGCGTAAGCATGACGACTGTGTAGTTGAAGGTCTTCTTAGCCCCTGTGGAGTCAGGACGTGAGATCGCCGCTGGCAGGATCTCATGGTGCGCGAGTCTGATGCTGTGCATAGTTCCGAAAGAGTCCCGGCGGATATCGAATCGTTGGTCGATGGCTGATGGCATACCATCTTCCAGGAAAGATGGCTTCTTGCGGATTTGACGTAGACCGTCAACGATGGACATGGAACGGTTACGGAAGCTGCTGCTTGAAAATGCGCGCGACCGAGAGGCACGCGAGAGCGAGCTGCGATCACGGGGTCGTCCAGCATCGCGAGGCAGCGTCGAATGGACGTTTGAGAGCAAAGGAGCTCGCTCATTAATAGTGGGGTCAAGGATAGCCGCGTGAGTTGTCTCTTCTTCAATCTCTTCCTGCATGGGGAGTGTCTCTTCCAGGAAGAACATACCCTGGATGATGGCCAGCACGATTCCAAGGGCCGCTACAAGGTTAGGCAGCAGATACGGGTACCTACCGAAAATGCCATCCTCAGAGAAGGTTCCTGGGTAGAACTTCGCAGGCTGCGCAAGGAAGCCACCCATAGCGGATCCAATGATACCACCAAGAGTCCAGACAAAAGGTTGCGTCGCATATGCCTTTGCTGGTCACCGTTAGCCCCAGTTTAATGCCGCGTCGATCTTGATACTCACGCTCGTGCGCAGGGTTCTTGACCATTTCCTGCACCATGGTCTGCATGATGGCAACGTTTCCGTTCAACGCGCCGCCAACAAAGCGCGCCAGCAGAGCAACCCAGTACGTCTTCGCAAAGCCAAAGGCAAGACTGCTCAGTGCAACGCCCGCCAAGCCAATCAGCGCGACGGGCTTTCTACCGTAAACATCGGAAATAGCGCCCCAACCCAGCGCAGTAATAGCTTCTGCGACAGCGTAGGCCGAGAGCAATAGTCCCGAGTAGAAAGAAGCATCCTTCTCATGGATTCCCAATTCCTTTACCATGACGTACGAGTACGCCAGGATGGAGTTGAACGCAAGGGGCTCGGAGAATCGGCATATTCCTGTGATCCACCTATCAGCTTCAAGCTGCACGGGTGGCGCTCAAATCTGGATGTACGTACCGACGATGACAAGTTGCTTCCAAGGGAAGGGCTCATCTTTCGGATTCACAGGCATTGTAGATTGGATATTGCAATTGAGGGGGCGTCGAGGCAAGAGACCGCAGTCAGGGTTTTTGAAGAAGGTGATAGCGAGCTTCACTAGCGCCCACGCACGTACCCCTCCAGCCCCGCCTGACTCCAACTTCGCTTCCCTCGCCGCGGGTACATGTCGGTACGGCGCGCGTTGACCCAGGCGCGCTGGGCATTCATCGCGTCAACGCAGTAGTTGCATGGTCTTGCGGAAATTTCCATCACTTCGACTGAATCTTTGCCGTTCTCTGCACCTGCTCGTACAGCGACAGACCGCGACCAGCCTTGCCCTCGGCCACGGCGCAGATTGGAGGCATGCGAGACAGGTGCACGAAGCTGCAGTCAGTTGCATAGCGGCTCGCGCTCCCTCATCATGACGTAGGGCGCATTTCTGACAGGCCCGTCAAGCACGCCGACGCTCACCACGTGCTCGCGTATCTCATGCTTGGGACCGCGACGGTATCGCGAACGGTACGCCTGATCAAGTACCTCCCGCCTTCCTGCTTGATCATTGACGATATCATATGGCGTTGGTGGTGGTGATAGCAACATTCCTCGTGTTCTCCCCGGAGCAGTGGGGCCCCGCGCTACCAGCGTCACGGCTGCAGCTGCACTCGCACTCGCAGTGCTCACCGCCTATTTGTCGGCTTGGTATGGCGCCATGGGTTGAGGCAATTCCGGTAGATCGTCGGAGTTTCCTACATGGGTAGTTTCTCCACCTCCATCTTCAAACACTCTCAAGCTAAAGTGTCGGAATCACCGGCTGGCGCACCACCTGAAGGCAGGTCAGAGTCTTGATGCTAACAATTGCCTGCAATATCGCTGCATTTCTCCGGGATATACGATGCAAGCCGCAAGACAGGACAAGCCAAAGTTCGGCTCCATGCTTCATGAGCGCGACCTGTACTAAGAGGCCTGCAACTAGTATACCCCACGCGGCTGCAAGCCATCCAGCTTGAAGTAGCCTGGTTGCAGCACCTGAAACACGCCCGTCGGATCATACATCTGCGCGACAGCCTTCAATCTCGCAAGGCTCTCTGACCCGTAACTCGCAACCACGTCCTGGAACTGGCTCGCGTAGTTCATGTAGATGTACTCTATAGACAGCCCCCTCTTCTTCCCCTCCTCAACCGTCCTCTCAATGGTCTTCCTGCTGGCCTCAAGTACCCGCTCATCGTCTGCCTCATCCGCCCACATCGTGGCCGTGGACAGCAAAAGCAGAGGCCCGTCGTCTGCCGAGAGGCCGAGTGCGTTCCCTCCGTTCTTAGCGAAGTTGCGCAACATGGGGAGTGTGACGACTTGTAGCGTCAGAGCGGGCACTACCGCGGCGGCATCAGCGATCGCCAAAACCTCTTCAAAGAACACGTCCTTGGTAAAAGCTGTAAAGTCACGATCGAGCTTGAAAGTGACCGACCAGTAGGTTTCACGCAAGCCGTTGGGGTTGACCGTGTTAATCTGCAGGGTCGCATTTGCAAGCGTGCGGATCATAGTGCCGTCTTCTATAGCCGGGATAGCGAGGTATTCGGAGAATATGGAAGCGTTGGCGATTGGCTTGGAGTATTCAAGCTCGGACGAAGCTATTCTGGTGTTTTGCACGTATGCGAAGGACAGGATCTGGGCTGCGGCAACATCCTGGGGTGAGTTGGTGCCCAGGTTGTAAAAGGCATCCATGACAGCCTCGAATTGCTCTTCAACATGCAACCGGGCGCCTCCCCATATCAGACCCTGCGATATGGTCTCAAGCACGAACTTGGTCACGATGCCGAAGTTGTTACCGCCTCCTCGTAGACTCCAGTATAAATCGGCATGGCTGCTCGGCGATGCAGTGACGAGGGCTCCCGTCGCCGTGACAACCTCGAAAGAAGCCACGTTGTCGCATGCCCATCCATATTCATTCGAGAAAAAAGATATGCCTCCACCCAGGGTCAATCCTCCTACGCCGATGGCAGAAACACGGCCTCCAATGACGGCTAGGTCCTCGGGTTCAAGAGTGTGGTATACATCGTACCACGTATTTCCAGGCTCAATGCTCGCGGTTGACTTATCCTCTGACAACTCTATACTCTTCATATCTTTGAAGGAGACTGTTATGCCGCCCTGGATACTACTGGCGCCTGCAAATGCTGCATGGCCGCCACTCTTAATTGCGAAGGGACACCTTGTGAGTCGAGCAATCAGCACAAGAATAGACACGTCCCGGGCGACGGCAGGGCTGAAGATGCAGTGTGGGTCCACAGAGGCTTGTTGTCCAGACCAGTATGACTGGGTGAAAGCCTCGTAGGTGGACGTGTTCGGAGTGGAGACCTTGCCGCCGAAAAGGTGGTGGAGAGATGAGCACTAGTACTCAACGTCAGCCGTGCCGATCAAGTCATCCAACTCATTGTCTTAGTCCTGTAATGCTTCTTATATCGCGAAGGGACATGGATTTGACCACATAGAGAGAGCCATGAGTGCTTACAGCAGGTTCGCATGCGCTTGCTCCTGAGTCAAGCGAATACTGCGACAGCGCTGGGATGCTGGACACGTCAACACCATTGGCGAGGAGGGCCTGCGTAATGTCGAAGTCCAGTGGTTCGAACGCTGCCTGAGTCAACGTATCGACGCATCCTACAACGGCAAGGAACCATGTACCCCGCATTGTAGCAGCCAGGTCGGATGGACGCGACAACGCTGAACTCGTCCAGTGACCAATCTAGAGTGAAATCGCAACCAAACCGCCCGAATATTGGTCCAATGTAGCTAGGAAAAGCTTCGAGCCGCCCATGAGGTTTTTTCGCCACTATGTAGTGGCTGCTTACGCTCTGTCACACAGCACCTTCCCGAAATGATACCATGTATGCGGGGATACATCATCGTATACATATGCATGACAATGGAAGCGAGCACGCCGACATACCGATCTTATGGTGATGGATATCTCAAAACCAAGTATGGAAGAGGAATGATTTTGCTGGTGATTGTCAAACCAAGCGTGAGTTTTGTACATTGTGTCGATGCAACGGCCCTTGCGCTGATGCTAAACACACTACTCTTACAGCCAAATGTCTATATCCAACAAGCTATTGTACAGCAGCCCCTGCCGCTTTACTCTTCTGCTTCATCCGCATCCTCTTCGCAAGCTTGAATCGCAGTCTTGACATAGCCGGCATAGCCTTCGGGATCTGCGCTCGCAAGTTCTTCGCCCCCTCTCTTCCTCAGTCTCTCGGCAGCATCCTCGCCCTTTTGAAGCAGCTCGCGCAACCGGCGCTGCACACGCTCTGCGTCTTCGGCCATGGGCATGTCAGCATCTAGAACGGTGCGAGCGGTGCTGAGCGAATTCCAGATGGGAATGAGCGTGCACAGGTCGTTGTGTAGCGCAGCAAGTGCGCGCATCTGCTTATGTCCTTTGCTGAAATCGGCTTCGGTCTTTGTGGTGGAGGCTTCTATCCTCTCCATGTCGGCCTGGACGTGTTAGCACAGTAGCAACCGAGGGAAAAGGGAGTCGCCTACGGCTAAGAAGTTTTGCTGCTTCAAGGCGTTCATCAAGCGCGAAGCATAGCGCTTGACCTTGGCGGCGTCGGCCTCGTGGCGGTATGCAAGCTCGGCAGCCATTTCCAGGGGCACGGCAACGACAGTGGGGTGGGTGCGGTAGTCTTGCTGGTTGCCGGCGGGATGGCCCAGATGCTCTTCGTTTTCCATGAGCTCGACGATCTGCTCGGCCATGCTGAGCGCCTTCCTGAGGTCCTCCTTCTCCCAGCCGGCCTGCCACGCCTTGTCGCGCACGCTGCGCAGCACCGCGACGATCAGCTCGAAGTTGCGCAGCCGCAGTCCCGTCGCCTTGGCCCGCTGGGCCAGCTTCAGGATCAGGTGCTGCATGCCGGCCCTGTTCAGGAGCCGCACGGCCATGGTCTGCTGGTCTGGGCGCAGACGCAGGCCGGCGTTGTGGTAGCCTTCGAGGGCGCGGACGACATTCTCCCAGTCGTCGGGCGTCTTGCTCGCCTTGAGGATGCTGCGGAGGTGCACGCGGTAGGCGGGCATGTCCTTGTTGCGGTCGAGGTGCTCGAGGGGCAGCGTGACGTCGCCGAGGGTGATGTCGATGGGCTCCTGCTCGAGCCTGGTGCGGTTCTCGGGCTTGTACACGAGCCGCTCCTGCTCGGGCGTGAGGTGGTGCGGCAGGAGCACCCGCGCGTTCAGCGTGGCCAGCAGCTGCGACAGCTCCGGCGACGATGCTTCGAGGAACACGGGCAGCGCGCCGCGGTGCAGGGCGGCGCTGCGCGAGAAGGCGCGGTGCGGGCCATTGGCGAGAAAGGCGACGTGGGTGCTGTCCAGGAGCGCCGCGCGGCAGCTCCGCCGTATCGAATGCATTGTGTCGTGACGGATGGCTTCTATGCCACGCACCGGCCGCCCACAACCTGGGCCGCCAAAACTTTCGGCCAACGCGCCAAGCCTGCACCCCCGAAGCGCCGACCCGTGGACATCGCCCGCTCACGTGGCCTGCCTGTTCATCACGACTGCATCGGCTGTGCTGCCGCGAGCCTGCTGCCGCCTCCCCGCCGAGCGACGGTGCCACCGCCATGGACAACACCGAGGCCACCGCGTACCTCTCCCAGTTCATCGGCCAGCCCCTGCGCATCCACACCTCGGATGGCCGCGTCTTCGGCGGACAGATGAAATGTACCGACAAGGTAGGCCTTCCTCCCACTGCTGGCTGCTCTTCATGGCCCATCAGGGCATCATGCACGCATCGTCGCGGTGAAATTCTACTGTGTCTGCAACCATGCCTGATCCCATCGTAGGACCGCAACATCATTCTCGCCCTCACCTATGAGTACCGCGCACCATCTGCAGATGTGATCCGCAAAGCTGTCCAAGAGTCGGGCAACCCCTCGGCCCCTGTCAACTGGAACAGTCGCTATGTTGGTCTGGTCGTCATTCCTGGTACCCACGTGACGAAGATCGAATTTGAGGACAGCACCCTTTCGGGCCAGCCCGGTCGAGTCGTGGTTTGAGCGGGTGCCTCAACAAGACCGTTTCTCACAATGATTGCACCAAAGCTTCAAACCCGTGGACAGCTGCCCTGCCATCCAGCAGTCGGTGGGAACGATGAGACCTGCCGTGCCGCCCCTCATATACCGCCTCGTGAGCAGCCATGAGTTGCAATGTTCGATATAGTCCGACTCCTGGTCTATTCGCGGCATTGGTTTTCGCGAGCATCATTCCTACCGTATCTAGGTGAGTGCGATCCACAGTAAAGCAATCGCTCGACTATGGCACCAGGACTAACGCTCAACAGACTGTACCATGATCTGGGGCCACACGGGGAAGAGAGCCCACGACGAGGCTGCCATTGTTCCTATAATTGACAATCTCGAGTGAATTTGCTGCATATCGTCCCGTCGCCCACTCTGTGAACCGCGTGGTGCCGATCCACAATCGGCTGTCATTCACTCTCCTTATATTGTGCCACATCGCACAATAGATTTGTCTCTGACCGCAGCCTCCGATAGCACTACTAATAGAGCAGCACCTTCTGCCTGATCCATTGACTCTTGTGTACTCTCACACCGTCACAACACTTCGCAAACCCTCTCCATCCTTGTGCACTAGAAGTCCACAAATTTTCGTCAGACCTGTCGATTCTTCCCCAAAACGGATCATCACACATTTATCGACCTAAGCTAAGATGGCTTGAGTCAAGACAGTGATTCGCACCAAGGCTCAAGTTGCAACGACATGTAAACCCTCTTCGAGCGGTCCTTCTGCAGATAGCGCGCACTCTCCATATATCCAGACGGTCATCACCAAGGCTACCAAGCGACGTCGCCAGAAGACACATCCGAAGGTTTTAGGACCTCTCGACACCCACTGCGGCAGCCGTCTCAACACCCTATCTCCCCTTCTGGCCCTACCCTTCGAGATCCGTCGCATCATCTGGCGTCACGCTCTTACCAGCCCTAATAAATATCTTCTATACGCTACCAAATCTTTGACACTGGACCTCTCGCCGATCCGAGCAGCATTATCCGCAACCTGCCATCAGATCGCATTGGAGACGACGGACATGCTCCTGAAGCTGAACAAGATATGCTTGGATGTGCAGGGATTGCTTAGGTGTCGGCGGAGGTTGCTGGCGATGGAAGGAGAGGTGGAGTGGAAGTTTGTGAGCAATCGCACGATGAAGTTGTTTGGGCTCAAAGAGCAGCGGAATTTGAGGGAGGGGGACAGCGTGGAGGCAGATGCAGAAGGCACGCTTGTCGATTAAGCTCAAATTATGTATACCGAGCCATTTTTGAATTCTGTAATCTGCCTCTGGAAGACCAGGACGCTAGACGTCCCTACACAAATACCACCATAACGTAACTACATCTGGTTAGTGTCGACCCTGCCTATGACTCCACTTCCCCACACCTCACATCTCCAATCCCCAATCTGTCTCTCTGCGTCGCCCAAACACTCACTCAAGGCCAATTGTTTGTTTTATTGCTCAATTGAACAGTAATATCACATTCAGCATCAATGCAGCGCGTTCTTGATGGCAAGAACATCCTCATCACCGGAGCCTCCTCAGGCATCGGTCGCAGCACCGCCATCGAATTCGCACGCACATGTCCCAACAACCTGAAATTGATCCTCACAGCCCGCCGCCTTGACCGTCTGCATGAGCTCAAGAATCGCATACAGAATGAAGCTGGTCATGGAGTCAAGGTGTGTGTCAAAGAGTTGGATGTTAGCAAGAAGGAGCAGATCGATTCCTTCTTTGAGAATCTAGATGAGGAGTTCAAAGATGTAGATGTTTTAGTCAACAACGCGTAAGTGGATCGCCTGCAAAAGAAAGCCGTACTAAGAGTAATGATGCAGGGGTTTCATGTCCGGTGTAGAACGCCCACCCGATGTACCATCTGATGTTATCACGAGTGTATATGCAACCAATGTCATGGGTGTCATACACATGACGCAGGCTGTGCTTCAGATCTTCAAGAAGCGACCTGATGGCGGAAAGGGAGATATAATCATGTTGGGAAGTATGGCGGGAAGAGAACCGTATGCTGGAGGCTCTGTGAGTTCTCTCGATTGGGTGCAGTGGACAATCATAAGAACTGATTGGCGACAATGTAGATTTACTGCTCTACCAAAGCGGCAGTCCGGTCGTTCACAGAGTCGCTGCGCAAAGAGCTGATAGCCACGCGGATTCGTGTCATGACAGTGGATCCAGGACAAGTGCTTACTGTAGGCCTTTTGCCCTTACGTGGGATCACAGCACTGAGAAGCTGCAGGAGTTTAACGACATCCGGCATCGATTTGACAAGGAGAAAGCGGATGCAGTCTACGCGTAAGCCAAACGACCCTTTTCCTAGTGCGGTATTAACCTACCATAGTGGTTGCGATCCGCTGACGCCGGAGGACATTGCTGAAGTCATTGTGTTTGCGGCCGGGAGGCGAGAGAATGTCGTTGTCGCCGATACCTTACTATACCCTTCGCACCAGGTAGGTGACCTAGTTGAGATTGAGAGGAGTCTAGCTGATAGCTTGCCAGGCGGGCGCATTAGATATTCATCGGCGCCAATAGAGACCCCTCGAAGCGCTGCGCGAGAAGTACTCTGTGTATCGTGGTGTCTTATCGGCTCATGTGATAGTCTAAGGGGTCATGGAGAAATCAAGTGGGTGGCAAGTTGTCGAACGGTTTTTAGACATGAGTGTACCAGAGGGGTGTCACTCTCAAGTAATTTGGCAACATGACCTGTGATGCATCTTGTGAAGGCTTGTGTGAATAAGGATGATAATGGCCAACAATTAATTTACATTATAGACGGGCTATAAGTCCAAGCTGTCATCGCTTATAATCTTAATTTCTCCTAAACAGATTGCATTACATCGATTCTCCAGCCATGGCTAGCACGCGCGGAACAGCCGGCCACCTCATCGGCATCGCAATCGCGATCATGTACACCCTCGCCGGACAAGCCCATTTCACAGACCGGCTCACGCCCGGACTCGCGGCCCAGGTCTGGCTTGCCAGCCTATCTATTCGCAGGGGTTAGGCTAACTATCCTGGTGTTGGTAGGTACAGGAGATGACACCGCGCTCGCATCGCGCAATACTGGTTCCTCAACCTTCCGTACCCACAGGTATTACCTCATTGCATACTTATATAACAAAGAGTACATGATAGGTGCTGTTCAAACAAGTTTTCGACGCTTTCGATCTCCTTGCTGCAGCGGCGTTGTGGCGGTCGAGCACGAGGCGAGTCGGTTTGAGGATGGCAATTGTAGGGTTCTCCGGTGGCTTGTATGGTCAGTGGTATACTAGCGGAGAGATGACACAGGTTGGTGCGTTCTTTGGACTGGCGATCTTGGGTTCGGTGTTGCTGTAGACTCGTGAGCGTCTCAGTAGCGTATATGTTCAACACCAGCTTCATGCAAGTACCGATATAGTTTTGGGGCCAGATATTAGATCTCGGCGGGTCTTTGGATTGGCCCGCCGAATTTTTTTTGTTTTCGATCTCGACCCTTGATGTCTCGCAACTTATGTGATCAAGTATGGCTTGGTTCCATCCTGTCTCGTAACCCTGGTCTTAGAAGCTGAGGATGAAATATATGGGCTGGAACGTGAGGAAAGGGTCGTCCTCGAGCTTCATGTGCTCAATGCTCCGTGCAAACCAATGTTCCGGCTCTCCAAAAGAAGCCCTGAGCTTGCGAACTCGCTCCCGTCGCTTTTCCAGTCAAGCTAGCATGCTCTGTATATACCAATCTTTCATTCTAGCCCAAAGAGTGCCATTCCTAGACCCTACATTGAGCACTTGCTCCATGGTGTGGCCAGCCTCGCCGACACAAACAGCGTACATGTGACTACATGTCCACCACCAGTATTCCTCGAGTCCGATCCTTGGGTATCTACCGTAGTCGTCGTGAGTAGCAGCATCGTATTTCCGTGGCAAGGACTCAGGTAGCATCTCCAGGGTGTCCGAGTCATGCCTCATGCCATCGTGAGGCGACATATTAGCATTGCATTTCTCGCACACACTGAAGATGGCGCGTAAATTCAACACGCCGTAATAAAATCCTGTCTTTACTCCGCAGTGAATACAAATGCACCGGCGAGCGGTGGTCTGGCCTATCGTTGTGCGCCGCAGCGCATGCTCGACACAATCATCTTGAGACTTCGAGTGCGCGACCAAGTATACCAAGGCAGGTATCCTGAGTCTGCGTCTTTTGGCACATCTCACAGATACACGTGCTCTCCATAATTTTCAGCGTGTCCAACCCATGCATCTTGTTTGACATTTGTTTCAATCGGCAATCCTCGCTCTGTTCGGTAATTAGACTCTCTGGCTAGCAGACGGTCGCGACAGTTACACCGTAGACGGCTGATATATGATTTAAAAGTAAGAGACCCTTTATATATATTATTGTAGATAAGAAGAGGATATCGCGCCAGTGTGCAAAGTTAAGGATGACACGGATGGGTTCTGGTTGTTTAGTAAGCAAGTGCAGCTTCACATAGCAGACTGCATGTGCGGGACGCGAGCTATTGGACATGCGGATTTTGAGATGCATTGAAATATGTACAGGGGAATTGTGGAAGGATCAAAGCTATAGACAGGGATGCCGACGGGCTTCTACAACACACATGCTTCCATACATATGCTCTTCTTTACACTTTGCTTCTGTACAAGGATCAGCTTTGCAATGAAAAAGATCAATGTCTGGGTCAAACTCACCCTGCATCCGTAGCCGCTCACACACTGGGTCTAACCTTCTCATCCAAGTCTACCGCACTGCTCACTCTGCAAGCAACAACATCAGTGCCCTCCACTTGCGGCGCAGACCCAGTGTGCAACGGCGTCGACTATTCCCTCTACCGCTTGACCAATACGAAGTAAGTGCACTTAAGTGGACTTCAATGCCAATATTTTCTTGGCTGCATGTTCACCGACAGTGACAATGTATGAAGTCGGGTTCGTGGTGATATGTCTGCATAAGTCAGTACGTAGTCTAGACTAGATGATGGGAATCAACGGCTTACCCAGGGAAGATAGAAGCATCGACAACATGGATGTTGTCCGTACCGTATACTTGTAGGTTTGTATCAACGACGGAAGTTCCACCCTTGAGGCCACTGTCGGTGCCAACCTTGGCGGTACCGATCCAGTGGTTTGCACGACGAGCAGAAGGAGTCTTGGGAAGGCTGGCGACGTAATCTTCAATCGAGACACCGGGTGCAGGAACCTCCCAAGTGATTGATGGTAGCTTGGAAATGGCCTTCTGCATACTCTTCAAACTGGCGATGACGGCGTCGGTATCGGCCTGTTGGGAGAGGTAGGGAGGCTTGCTGACAGTCATGCTAAGAGCGCCGTTAATGGAGGCAACGCCACGCGAGGTCGAACCACGGCCGAGGTAGTTGGAGATAGTCATGGAGTAGTTGTCACCTTCCTTGGGACCCTCAACACGAGCAGTCCACTGGAATTGGCGATCCTTACCATCGGAACCCTTGATGACCTCCCAGGCAAGAGGGCCGATGTTAGGTGCGGACTGAGCAAGGATACCAGCACGGCTCTCCAGGTACAGCTTCTTGTCAGCCGCGATAGGGTCGGTCCAGGCTTGGTAGAAGTCGTAGAAAGAGACATTAGAGTGTTGCACGACGAGATCAGTGTTGACATGATCGTTCAAGTTTTGTCCAACGGGAAGATTGATCCACTGGGAAGAGTTGATGAACGAAGGGCCATCCTGTACACTGTTCTTGACCACGTTAAGCTGGTCAGTTGGACCAATACCGCTTCGGAAGAGAAGCTTAGAGGACCCGAAAGTACCAGCAGATAGGATGACACGCCCGCCGGGGTTGAGCTTGACAGTACCACAGTAGCCGCTCTCGAGCTCTACGCCGGTCGCCTTGCTGCCAGTACGAACAACACGCCTGACAGCGGTGTTGGTAAGCAGCTTGAAGTTGGATCTCTGGAGAGCGGTGACGAGGTAAGTTCCCAAGGGTCCTTGCCTCTGGCCACCTTCGTACATGAACGGCGAGTGCGAAAAGACACGGTTCTTCTGGTCGGGAACACTATTGGCAGTAACCTGCTTCCAGCCATCCGCGGCGAAGGCCGTAGCAAGCACGTTGAAGCCTTCCTGCTTGTAGCGCTTGCCATCTGACGAAGGAGTATCCGTGCCCGGGATGCGCTTGAATACAGCATCCACAGAAGACTTGATGTCAGCCGACTTCCAGCCCGCGGGGAAGTTGGTGTCCCAGTCGATCGCAACAGGCTTCCACCAAAGAGCAGCGTTGACAGCAGTTCCCCCACCGAGGACGCATCCGGCCATCTGATCAGTGTCCGTGCATGCAATACCGGCAGAGTCGACCCAGATCTGGTTGCAAAGACCGGGAACGTCAAATCGAGTCAGCTGGTAGTCCTTGAGCCAGTCAGGCTTCATGGTTCCACCGAAGCGGGCCAGAGATGGCGGGCCCTTCTCGATGAGGAGAACCTTCTTGCCAGCCTCGGAAAGTCTGTCGGCAACCGGGATACCTCCAGCGCCAGCGCCCACAACAATGTAGTCATATGCTTCAGTTGGAGCGGGCTTACCAGCGCAGCTTGTCGGGCCAGCAGGAGCCGAGGATGTAGGAGACGAGGTGGCAGTGGGTGTGGTAGTGGGCGTGCCTGTGGGAGTGCCGCCTGGTATCCAACTGGAGTATTTGGCGTTTCTAGCGTCTGCAACTGAGATACCGAAAATACCCTGCCCATTGTTGTGCTGAACCCATGGGTTGGAGGGAAGAGCCTTGTGCTGGGCCCATCCGATGACTTGGACCTCATCGGGAATCTGTGAGCCAGTTGCACCCTTCTGATCCCAGACCCAGCACCATTCACATCGGTAGATCACCTCAAAGCTGTCAGCGCTAACGGTGTGCGCAATTTGTGTAATCGTAGCGTTGCCGGTGTAGTCTTCGGGGGCGGAGTATCCTCTATAGCCTTTTAGCGCTCAGATTCAGACAAGGAACCCGTGTGACACTTACCCTGCCCAGACAAATTGAGTCTTCACGTTGGTACCATCGGGCGAGGCGACAAGTAAGAGAGAGTTGGCCATGCCGCCTGCGTGACTTATACCACTCCATCCTGCCCCGCTCGGTGTAGAGCCTTTCTGTTGCTAGTCAGAGGGATCCTCGCGATCCGCTCAACTGGAAGACTCACGATATAACCGATGTATTCAGCATTGCCTGAGCCGGTCGCAGGAAGAGCGTAACCCCACTCCAGGCCGCCACTAGTCTCAGCGGTGGAGATGGTCTGACGGAAGAAAGTAATTCCAGTGCCAGCATGTGTGAATGAGTCCTGGGCAAAAGCCGCCGGGATGGCTGCGTTTGTCAGTCGCAGTTCAGCCTTCAGATCGAGCGGCGCGTCGACTTACAAAGAGCGGACAGCAGCGAAGCTGCTTTGAAAGCGGTGAAACCCTTCATCTTGAAGTATTGGCGCCGCGAAAGCAGTACAGGCTGGGCGGGATACCAAGGGGAGCAGAGCAGTCAATGGCCACTGGCCGGACCCATGCCGTCCCACGTCCTCCGTTATATACATTTTGCTTTACCCCGGACTCGAAAAGCGCCTTGGGTGTGGAGTACATCTCACGCGCCACGACGGGTCGTGACAGCCCTCGCGGAGGCTCGCTGCACCTCTCCAGGAACCAGGATCGCCGTTACCCCATACCCCAGCCAGGCTATTCCAAAGTAAAGGGCCGGCTGAGGAAACAGCACGCTGCGATTCGCTGGAACATCACATGGCACTCCGGATGGGGAGGGTAAGAAATATGCAATCTGCGCTAGAATAGACGAGGAACGAAATAGATTGAGATTGATTGATGAAGGACGGGACACAGGCCTAGTTGCCGGCATGCCCTGATGCTTCACGTCGCTTGCATGCCCCTGCGAGGCTTAGTGCCGCACACCCCCGCCAGGAGCGGCGATCCAACGCGAACGGTGGTAGGCGGAACTTCTCTCGAGCACCACAACACCTCAAATCCTCCTCGAATTTCTCGCGATGCTCGCCGATAGCATATGCAGCTGCCAATCCATCGTCAAGCTTCTGGCCTTACTTCAGGGCCCGCAGGTCCCGCAGGTCCCGCGTGGCGTCGCCTCCAAATGAATGCTATCCCCTTGTCAATAGTAGACTTCTTCCGCTTTTAAACGCTGAGGATTGAACATCGCCCTCCGCCAATGGGCGGCGACCGATTAGATTGAGACAGGGCGGGCACTGTCAATTCTCAAATCCTGCTGGTGGTCTTGGTAATTTTCATATCCTCTCACGCCAGCAATCTCCCGGAACAGCTCCCTCTACCCACCGGCATTTTGCGTCGAGGTCCACTTCCGGGCGCTCAGCTTAAGCGCTTGTCCCTCATCAAGGCGATGACTACGGACTTGACGCATCCTTTAGATGCCGAAGCTTCCATGACTTTCTGGCGCAGTCACCTTGCACGTGGGACTATGTGCCGTCTGGGTTACTTCCCACGAACCGTCCATTTGGTCTACCAAACCATTGAACGAGCACTCATCAATCCTTCCCGTTGGAGAGCATTAGAAACAAGTACCGATATCGGTGGAATATATCTGATCGTTGCATCACTTCAAGCTCGAGATTGATGCTCGAGATCCTAAGAGTTGTTCGCCCCTGAGAACGAGATGTTGCGAGAGCAACTTTGTCACTCCCAAAAGCCCGACTTGAAGTATTAGATTGCCACGTGCACATGTTCCTCTAGGGCTACAACGCACACCACCTCCGCATAGCTGCATGTCCACGGAGTGGCGCAATGACACACAGACACCATTCCCGTCCATACACGGAAACATCTCCTCACCCCTGCACTCCGCTCGGAATTGAACTGGACTTTCCATGGAAGGGAAACGCAAAACCAACGCAACAGCCATGCTTCGGTCGAGGTTGATCCGCCCATGAAGACCAATCATCAATGTCACTTCCAACGATGGGCTCGGCAACGCAAGGTGGGTGCCCGAGCAACGCAATGCACAAGGGTTCTGACATGCATGAATCCTCCGAAGACTACTCTACTCTAAGGCATTATCTAGTCATGTGAGCACTCATATGGAATATCGCCACGGTGGATCTCGCTAAGTCAAGACAGTTGAACACCTGCAAGTGAGTTTCGGCGGAATGGTACCATCTTTGGTCAGTATAGTCGGGAGCGATGCCGCAGATCCTATCAGTCCAGCCCATCCAGGACTCAAGATGGTCCACCTCAAAATCCGATGATCGCTTGAAGACAAAAGCAATTGGCCTCAAGTGTACATTCCACAGGGCTCAGAGTGGATTGCCAAACACAAGTTAACTTGCAAGTTTAAGGGATACAAGGATGGTCGCGATAAGAGTGGGGCATGATGGGGCTGTAAAGAAAAAAAGGCCAAATTGAATTCCGTCCATGACCTTGCGCCCCAAGCGGCCAGCAAAGATTGGTGTCTCGAATCATGCAGTACCTTGCCGTACGCGACTTTTGAAGGAATTTGTCATGGCTCTTCAACAGTGGAGCTACCGCGCCCTTCCAAGTTGAGAATCTCTTTACATAGCGCCCCAAGCTGCCGTTTCCTTCGTCTGTTAATGAGCTGTGCTCAATTCAATGTATTTGAAGAGCAAGCACAAGCCCATCCAACGTTAACCTCCGAGGAGCTTAGACAGGCCGACATCGAGTTTCAGCTGTTTTGGCTTCAGCAAAAATCATCCACAAATTTCGACCTAGGTCATTCACTTGCCAGGGGGCAGACTTTGGGTTGTTGTACAAGTACCCGAACGAGACAACTGTGGCGCCATGGGGACTTATTGCCTCCATCTTGCGTCTCAGCTGCAGCCACACTAACTGCGTAGACCATGAACACCACACGTTTCTCACATCTCAGACAAGTATTCGTGCTATGAAGCAAACCTTACGCTCAAGGAGTTACTTTCGTACCCGCCCCACAAACCAGTCACGTGCAAACACCGCGCCGCGCTTGTGCATCGTCTGCAAGGCGGCTTCTTAGCTCCCGGGCCCAGTCCCCGCCCGCAATCAACATTGCACCTCCACAATTCACGCTGCGCTTCGATCCACAACATCGTACTCTCGCTCCCTTTACCCGAACCAGATTACACTTGCGCCGCAATCTCAGAACACACGCACAGTCGATCTCGGCACAATGCATGACGAACGTGAGTCTCAGATCTCAGTCCCAGTCTCCGCGTTGCGCTTGCCCGCAAGATGCCTTGCACACGGCTTCGCTGCCTTGCGTGGGCCGCCACTACTGTGCATGCACGGCCATGTGGACTATTGAACATCCACGGTCCAGTGCTCAGCGTGAAGTCGTGCCCGTCTCGTGAAAGAGATGCGCGCAGCACGTGCGATGCGTCGCGCTCGTTTCCGCGAAACGCCTATCCCGCTTTGCAAGTCGCCCACGCCATTGACCCATGCTGACAATACCATAGATCCCCATCCCCTTCTCGCTCAAGTCCCTCTGACCGTCTCTCCTTTCGTTTCTCTCCCGACCGCAACCCCTCTCCCCTACACCTACAAGCAACTCCCGTCCACGCTTCCCCCAAGTGTTCTCTCCTCAAACGCCACTTCCGACCCCACGCAACCACAATCGCAGTCCCAGCCTCAACAGCCGCCCGCCTACGTCGTGTCCAGCTCCGGTACAACTGCGACCCCCGATCAGATTCTCAGTTCCTGCCTCGCGCTCCAATCACATCTGCAGAGCCTCGAGAACGAGGCGCGGAGTACGCTAAGGGCATGGGAAGATAAGCGCAAGGCAGAAGACTTGGCGGAGAAGAGGAGAGTCGCACCTGGGTGGTTGGATGGCGACGTGAAGCTTTTGAGGCCGGAGAATGTCGGTGGTGAGGACGCAGAAATGGGCGAGGCAAGCGCAATGGGCCAGAGTCAGGCACAACAGAGTCCACATCAACGGAGGACAAGTGTGGGGATCAAGGCCCTCGTGGAGCGGCGGGATGGCCTGCCGGACCCTAGTGAAGGGGAAGAACTGGACAGAGCGTTCGGAGGCATGGGCTTGAAGTAGTCCCGCACGCAATGCGCAATGTGACCCGGTGGAACATTTTTGAGATGTACTGTCACTGCACAAAGAAGTGTTCGTCCAGCGGGAACCATGAATAATTAATCTACCAGTCCGGTGACCCACGCTAGTGTAGCTATCTGCCGAACCTCTACTTCTTCTGGAGCAACTAACACTCCAGTCGGAAGGCACAATACACGATGCATCGGCCTTCTTCGTGCGGTACCAAGCCAATATATCCATACTACCCTTTCCGATTCCTCCAAGCCAACAACCACATCGATTACAAACATATGAAAGATAACAAAAGGGGAATCACGAAATGCAAAGTAATTAGGCTCGTGCCACAAACCAGCTGAAGCCCACACTCCCACGACGCCTTGGAGATACGCTTAACGACGGCCGTGCGAGCGGTTGCCCATGGTGCTCTGCAGCGATTCGACTTCGGCCTCTAGGTTCTTGATCATGGCGTGGCTGGCCTCGAGGTCTTTGTTGAGGCGGTCGCGCTCCGAAATAAGCTTCTGTTCCCATTGCCTGAATCGCTGCTCCTCGACCTTGACCTGCTCCGTGAAACGCTTGCGGAGCGCCTCTTCCTCCTCCTTGAACTTGGGGTTGTCGAGCTTCCGTGGGCGAGCCTCGCCGAATTTGCGTGTCTCCATCTGCTGCGCGCGGTAGGCCTCGTAGTGGTTCTCTTCGGTCGTGTGGATGAGGTCGAGCATGTGAGTTCGGATAAGGATAGCACGGAGCTTCTTGAAGTCGCAGTGCTCCTCGTTCTCCACCTCGGCGACACCCCAAGCATACTGTCGGCCCTTGACAGTGCGGCCATCGTTGGTTTGAACATCCTTCTCGGACCCGATGACGGAGAAAGGCATAGCGTTGATCAGGCCCTGGGCGTGTGCCATGGCGGCCTGGTCATCGTCCTCGAGCTGGGGCTGGTAGAACTTGATGCCCTGTGCCTCAAGAACGGCGCGCACCTGATCGCGATTAGTAGCTGTACAACTCTGTGTAGCGTGCAACGTACCCTAGACTTGAATTTGGCCAGATCAGAGGGGCTCAAAGTGTCCGCCTTGGCGACCACAGGGATAAGATTGACACGTGTGCAGAGCTTCTTCATCACCTCAATGTCGAGTGGCTTGAGAGTGTGGCCGGTAGGCCGGATGAAGTACAGGCAGGCGTGCACGCGGAGATCGATCTTATCGCTGCGCTTCGGCTGCTGCTCCTGCAACATGAACGACTCATGCTGGTCGTCGAGGAACTCAATGATGGGTTGCCAGGAGTCGCGGTTGTTGACGTAGTCGCCGAAGCCAGGGGTGTCGATGACGGTCAGACGGACTGCGCGTGTCAGTAAGTAGGACCTTGGGGTGAATTCGGCAGCATATACCCTTGAAGAATTTCTCCTCGAGTTCTGCCTTTGTGATCTCAATCTCGACCGTCTTGTCCATTTGCTTCATGTGGCGGCGCTTGTGGTCGGCATAGTTCTTGATGGTGGTGGAGAAGAGCGTGTTGATGAAGGTCGTCTTTCCGAGGCCAGACTCGCCGGCAACCTGGGCCTGTCAGCATGTCTCGCGGCTTTTGAGAGTGTGACGGGCGCGTACCATGATGGTGAAGTTGGCACCGCGCTTGGCGACAATCTTGTGCCTGTCTCATGTTAGGCTGGTAGGGGTCTTCTGTTTGGTGAGGGCGTACCTCTGGTTGGGCAACTGCGATACACGTCAGTACACGGCTCGTGAAGCTGCTGCGGGGTGTGCACTTACGTTGGCAATGCCAATTGGGGACGCTGAGTCGGCCATTGTGCTGTGAAGGGGGCGTCTGGAGCGTTGGGAGAGGGGGCGTCTGGTGCAGCGGCGTGTTAGCGGAGGCAGCTCCAGCTTGGGGCAGCAGCAGAGCGCGAGCTTACAGGCGGAAAGGTGCACAGCGAAGGGAGAATGGTTTCCTGGAAACGTGCAGCTGCGGGTGCGGGGGGAAGCAGGCTGGCCGGGTTCCTCTGGCGGTGGTTTGGAGAGCGTGGTGTTGCTGCTGCTGGATAATTTGGCGTCCCCTTTCCAGCACGCCCTCTCTCGGCAAGCGCTGGCACCGAACGGGGAAGGCGCGCTAGTAGATCCAGCGGCGCGCCGGGGGACTTCACTAGCGGTCCGAGCTCCATCTCAAAAAAAAGTTCACGGCGCATGCGTCTCCGCCGCCGCAGTGCGATAGCGACGACGCGCCACGGACATCCTACACAATGAAGACGGATTTTCAGGTGGGCACTGCGGCCCGCTCAAGTGAGGCCTGGGCTAATTGCCGCGACAGTTCTCCAATCTGCTGGGCACCGTCTACAGCAGAGGCAACCTGGTATTCACCCCAGATGGCACGTGCCTGCTCTCGCCTGTGGGCAACCGTGTGAGCGTCTTCGATCTAGTCAAGTATGCCTCGCAGACCGATGGGGAAGCAACAAGCAGCTGATTGCGCAACAGCTCGACATCCTACACCCTTCCCTTCGCACATCGCAAAAACATCGCTCGACTCGCCCTCAACCCGAAGGGCAATATCCTCCTCACAGTAGATCTCGACGGCCATGCGATCCTTACCAACGTACCTCGCCGAATCGTCCTCTACCATTTTTCTCTCCGTGGCGAAGCCACTGCGCTCGTCTTTGCTCCCGATGGGAGACACTTCGCAGTTGGAATAGGAAGAAATATCGAAATATGGAGGACGCCGTCAACGCCGGACGTTGCAGATGGCGACCTCGAGTTCGCGCCCTTCGTGCGAGACCGCATATTCACAGGGCACCACGACACCGTGACGACGATTGAATGGTCCAGAGACTCGCGCTTTCTGCTGAGCGCATCCAGAGACATAACCACCCGGATATGGAGCATCGAAGCGGAAGACGGGTTCAGACCCACTACGCTCTCGGCGCATAAGCAGGCTGTCGTGGGCGCTTGGTTCAGTGCAGATCAAGAAACAATCTACACAGTCAGCAAAGATGGCGCGCTTTTCGTGTGGAAGTACATGCTGCGCTATGACGCACCAGAAGGTGCGGATGAAGAGGATGACAAGTATTTGGCGTGGGGTATCGCCGAGCGTTTCTACTTCCACCAGAACAATGCCCATGTCACTTGCGCGAGCTTCCACCCGGAAACAAAATTGCTGGTAACTGGCTTTTCGCATGGGCTCTTCTTCATTCACGAGCTCCCAACGTTCAGCGAGATACAAAACCTAAGGTAGGTACCGACAACATTAGCTGCAGCCTACTCTGCTAATCTGCCTCTAGCATTTCACAGAATGACATTGATTATGTCGCAATAAACAAGACAGGAGAGTGGCTCGCCTTTGGCGCCTCAAAACTGGGGCAGCTGCTGGTCTGGGAGTGGCAGTCTGAGTCGTATATCTTGAAACAACAAGCTCACCATGACGTGATGAACACCATCGCCTACTCACCGGAGGGCCAGCGCATCATCACTGCTGCTGATGACGGCAAGATCAAAGTCTGGGACGTCAACTCAGGATTCTGCGTGGTTACCTTCACAGAGCACATTGGTGCGGTCACAGGATGCGAATTCGCAAAGAGGGGAAACGTATTATTCACCGCAAGTCTGGACGGATCTGTTAGAGCTTGGGATCTTATAAGATATCGCAACTTCCGAACATTCACGGCGCCTTCCAAAATCCAGTTCACGTCGTTAGCGGTCGATCCTAGTGGCGAAGTCGTATGCGCAGGGTCCCTTGATTCGTTCGATATTCATATTTGGTCTGTCCAGACTGGACAGCTGTTGGATCGATTGGCCGGTCACGAAGGCCCTGTCATGTCCCTAGCATTCTCACCAGACGGGAGCACACTGGTGAGCGGCAGCTGGGACCGGACAGTGCGCTTGTGGAACATTTTCGCTCGATCACAAACGAGCGAGCCCTTGCAGCTTATGGCCGACGTCACGTCCGTCGCTGTACGGCCGGATAACAAACAAATTGCTGTCACTACATTGGATGGTCAACTGACCTTTTGGTTAGTATCGGAAGCTTCGCAACAATCAGGTGTGGATGCGCGACGCGACGTCTCTGGTGGTCGCAAGATGACAGATCGACGAACTGCTGCAAATGTTGCTGGAACGAAAGCTTTCGACACGGTAAGATACAGTGCCGACGGAACATGTGTGCTTGCCGGCGGCAAGAGCAAGTACATCTGCCTATACGATGTCCAATCTGGTGTTCTTATAAAAAAGTTCACTGTCTCTGTCAACTTGTCGCTCGACGGAACGCAGGAGTTCTTAAACAGCAAATTGCTCACTGAAGCTGGTCCCCAGGGCCTGTTGGATGAGCAGGGTGAAGAGTCAGATCTCGAGAATCGACGAGATTCCACCCTTCCTGGTGCACAACGTGGCGCAGGCGCCAGGAGAACACGAGCAGCAGTACGTGTGCCAGCTGTAGCATTCTCGCCAACCGGTAGAGCGTTCTGCGCCGCCTCGACCGAAGGTCTCCTCATCTACTCGTTGGACACGACATTCCAATTCGATCCCTTTGACCTCGATATCACCGTCACGCCCGGAACGACTCTCTCAACTCTTACGCAAAAGGAATACTTAAAAGCGCTCGTTATGGCGTTCCGGCTCAACGAGCGCAATCTCATCCGCCGCGTGTTTGAGGCGACACCGACTACAGACATAGCGCTTGTAGTCAAGGACCTGCCAAAGGTGTATCTTGGACGTCTAGTTCGCTTCGTCGCGCTCCAAGCCGACGAATCGCCACACCTCGAATTCAATCTAATGTGGATCGAGGCTCTATTGAGCAAGCACGGTCGATGGATGAAGGAGAACCGAGCGGGTATGGAGGCAGAACTGCGAAGTGTTGAGAAGGCGGTACGCCGGATACAAACAGAGTTGGCTCGGTTGGCTGATGAGAACATCTATCGCATTGAGTACTTGCTTGCGCAACCTATTGAAAAGAAGGAACAAACCTTACAATTGGACTTCAGTGTCAAAGAGGTAGAAGATGGCATAGACGAAGTCATGGATGACGGCTCGGATGACGAAGGCGACTGGATGGGCTTCGACTGAGATACCAGATACCAAGATACCCTACACAAATGCAACGCTCACCACGAGCAAACACCGATCAGCACCTGCTGCGAAATGCATTATTGTTCGTGATTGAACGCAGGATAGTAGTCGATATATGCCTTCAAGGGGTTGGCTCCCTTTTCCCATTTTTCTTTCATCTCTAGGTCCGATGGCAATAATGGCGACTACCACACACCTCGTCCAACTGTATGACGACTCGTGTCTACCGGCTGTCAGGCTGTTTTGACAGTATCCTTGACTCCGACATGCCACTTCTACGATCCCATGTTTCTCTTCTTACACCTTGGCGAAAAGCTTGCGCACGTATCTGCGGCAGTTGCGACCGACATTCCAACGGCAGCACAGACTTTTCATCGGATGAGAGTCGAACGGCCTGCCTCAAAAGGTATATCGCATTCTGGAATCGTCAGTGCCAAGCTTTGCGGCGCTGATCAAGCAGTATTTGTGCCATGAGCCGCTACTTAGCTTCGTTGGTGCTAGCGGATGCTAGCGAGCCCTACTGCGAAACGCGAAGCAATGCCTCCGAAACCTTCCTTGCGGCACTACACATTGGAAAACCGACAACTCGAAGCGAAAACAGCGCGGGCCAATCTGTCAAACAGTGCATGGCGTGATGCCCATCATTGCTGTGGCTTGGCAGGGAGGCGCACAGAAACACAGAGCATGAGGCTCCGCGACAAGCTGCCGCACTACAGGGGGATTAGGGCCGTAGAAACACATGCATTGGTGGCTTATTTCCATGTTTGTCACGCGATGCGTGCCGCTGGCTCTTACGCACCCCTACTGTGAACAGCAGCTGAGGCATGGAGTGGAGTTCGCAGGCACCTACACCCAGTACACCACCATCTAGTGGCATCGTACAGTGGGCCCATATGGGACATTGAAGTGTGGAAGGAGCCAGTATGCGTCGGTTGGCGCCCGAGGCCTACGCAGCTAGGCCACGGCAGGCCAGTCAGGCTACAATATAAGGTGTCTGGCGGTCCGCTGTGGGAGAATCATCCACTGATCACTGTTCACTTCTGGGATACTGGAGATCCATTCTTTCTAGTCTTTCTTTTATTTCCAATCCTCTTCGATTCGATTCGTCGCGCTGTGCGCTTTTACACTTAACTCAGAATGCGTTACCAGACCTCTATCCTGGCGCTAGCCGCTGTCTTCTCCTCCGTTCAGGCTCATGGAACCATCGAGTCAGCCATTGGCGAGTCCGGTGAGAGCAAGGGGTTCAAAGTCGACGACTCCCTTGCTCGTAACTGTACTGGCATCAGCCCGTGCCAGCAGGACACCACTATCATCAGAGACAGCGAGATCACGCAGAACATTGTCAACTCTTGCGGCCGAACAGAGATCGATGGCAACATCGACGTTGGGGGTGAGACCGAGAAGGCCATCGCAGCCAAAAAAGTGACGACTGTCAAGAAGGGCTCGCAGCTCGCTGTCACCATCCACCAAGTCAATGCCGATGGCGCCGGCCCTTACGAGTGCGATCTCGACGTGACCAGCAACGCAGCGACCAGCTTCGTCAAGCTTCAAGTCACCAACAACGTTCCCGGCGTAAACGGCCTCTCTCAAGCCGAGGCCACCAACTTCACTATCAACGTGCAGATGCCTGATGACTTCAACTGCGTTGGCGCCTCCACAGGTAACATCTGCACTGTTCGATGCCGCAACACTGCTGTCGCCGGCCCCTTTGGTGGCTGCTTCCCGGTTCAGCAAACCGATGGAACAGGCCGCGCCAATAACCAAACTGCTGGTTGTAAGTCCAAACAATGTCCCCATGTGCAACATCGCATGAGCACAATGACTCATTTGTTACCCCAGCCATCACCACCGCCCAGACCCTTGATGGCATCAACAAGCAGATTGCCCAGAACAAGAAGGATCTCCCTGTTGCCATTGCCGCTATCGCTGCCGCTGGCGCGGTTGCCGGCAATGCTGATGCTAGCCGTGTCTCCGGTGCGTTGCTTCCCTCCGCTACGTCGTTCTGAAAAGATCTTCGCTAACTATCAAACCAGCTCTCGTCCCTGCTGCGAGCCAGACTGCTGCCGCCGGTGCGGGTACTGGAAACGCCGCGAATGGCAACACTGGCAACGCCAACACTGGAAACGGGAAAAACGGCAATGGGAACGGCCGTAACCGGGGCAATGGCAATGGTAACGCCGCCAACGCTGCGAATGGTAATGCTGCGAATGGCAATGGTAACGCCGCCAACGCTGCGAATGGCAATGCTGCGAATGGCAACGGTCAAGCGGCGACTGGCAACGGCCGCAACAGGAACAACAACAGACGCGATAGGAGCCGCAAGTTCCTTTCTCGCTTCATCAACCCCAATGCCATGGCTTAAATGCCAAGGTCCATCGCTACACTGAATCATCCTTCATAATTGTAACAATCATCGAGGATACAAAGATAAAGCGATATTCTCCAGGTGGTCTAATTGCGAAGATCAGTGAGCGAGATAGAAGCTATGTGGGCCTGTTGTGCATAGGGTAGAGACTGGGACTGCATAATGAGTTTTTTTGTATTGTATATACCACTCCATTTTAATTTGCCGATACGCAGGATTGGGTAAAAAGATTGACTCAACTTGCTCATTGGACTATGGAAGTGACATGCAAAACTGCCTTCCTCGCGACGGGGAATAACCTGAGACGAAAGAATATTTGTGGCTATTGTGAGGCGACGAGACTCAAAAAGATAACTGAGGCAAATTCCGCCCACTTGAGGACAATTCAAGACACTTGCTAATACCAAACCAACCTCATGTGCCCCGTGGACGTATATCCCTCATACGTAAACCTCGCCATGAGGTTTCGACTAAATTGAATACATGGTATCTAAGCGCCTGGTCCAGGAATTGCAGCCGCGCTTATGCGCTCCAGCAAGTGCAAACTTGTGCCTAGAACCATCGAGCTCTGACAATTTGGGAGACTGCCTACAATCTCGAATGCTTGCAGCGCCTGAATTTACTGGTGTGTTTCCGTTTGCGCCTCATAATTGACTGGGTAAAGTACAATAATCGTAGTACTGTGAAAGCTTTGCAGCTCAATTGTATACCCATGGGTCCAAGGCAATTGCGTTGAAGAGGATCCGAAGATGGGCTTCCGAGAACGAGGGCCAGCAGGCGCGCTAGCTGCTCTTAGTCTCCCGGTACCCTAAGTTACCCCACCCATCCCAGCCTTCCTCCGACGACATCGTGCTTTGTCAACATCATCGCATGACCTGTGACACACGATTTCTTACAACGCCGCTTGCTGTAGCCTGGCAACATTTCATATCCTGACTTCGTGCCTCTTGCAGGCCAAATGGCAGCCAATTGCCCCGCGATAAGCCGATCGTCCTGGGAGACATTGTTTAACGCGACAGAAATACTCCATCAGCGATGGGAAGATAGCCCTGAAGACAATCGGAAGAGGCTAGAGCTCTGCTGGGGCTATAATGATTGTGGAGATTGCCATCGCAGCAAAGGCCATTGCGGATGGTGTGCAATCGTGAGTCTAACCTCGCTCGTTCCACCTCTCCGCCTTTGTCTGCTCTCCACGATTACCATTGCTCCGTGATCTAGCCCTCGTCCTCACTGCGAGCACTCGTCATACGGCTTCTAACCTGTATCAGTCAAACACATGTCTACCGCTACCCATGGATCCCTTGTCTCGTGCTTTCCCTCTCCTCTCTCCGATCCGGTACAAATTCATATGCGCAACTGGTCCCGAGCGCTTCGAATTACGTACCAGCGGTCTCGGATGCCAAGTCTCCACCATCACTTTTCTAACGTCCGTCGTCACCATCTTCTGCACACTGTTCGGTGTTCTGGTCATCTATCTTCTTTTTCGCACAGCTGAGAGGATCAGCTTCACCCTGAAAGCGAGGAAAGGTGGCTGGGTGGTTTATGCTGATGGTAGGGAGGATATTTGGGTCAGGAAGAGCGAAGGCTTGGGGAGGTGGTGGAGACAAGTCATTGGACGACCCAAAGAACATGAAGTTCTCGAAGTCGATGGAGGGACACGGGGAAGAAGTTGGAGGGCCTGGATGAGAAGGTCGAGGGACCGCGAAGGCAGAAATGCAATTAGCGAGAACCGTCCGTTACTTGGTTGAAAGCCCTTCTTGTGGTCCCGGCCCTGCTCCCCCGAACAACGTTCAATAAGAGAAAATTGAAGGTTCATTGCGTATCGTACGGTGCCTGTTGCTCCGGTCACCGCTGGCTTTTTCTCGCTTAGCCAACTTCGCCTGCTGTGCTCAAATATCCGTCTCCTCCGCGATGTGAATCGAACCTGCACCCACTTTGGACACATACTTCGCTGAGAGCGAGCTTTACGTCCTGGACTCTCCATTTCAGCCTGGCTTGGTCCTGGCTTACCACGATGGCTACCCAGAAATTCGGGTACAACCGTCCCCACCATACCAACCTCCCACCTCCGTCCGAGAAGAGCTCCAGTCGGCACACCTCGCAAATATCTATCTGACCGACCACTACAAGCCATGACCGATATGTAGAAGGCACCTGAATTTTGGGTTGGACCTGCGGGTTGGACTGGGGTCTGCGATCTGCGCAACGATTACTTGCGCTACCCCATCGATGGAAGGCTTGGTATTCCTCATCTGTCAATACCAATGTCCAAGACAACGGGGGATACCTATACCCTGAGGCCGCGGTACCGATTCTGCGAGATCTGCGACTACAGCGTTCCCGTTCACGAATGGCGGGAGCATAATAAATCGGAGGACCACTATGCAAACGAGAAAGAGGCGCTCCGAAACTATGAAATCAAGCTATCCGGTGATGCAGTGCCCACCGTAAACGGCAGCTTGGAGGCAAAGATTTTCTTCTGCGACCGCCATGAACATTGCGGAGCACAGCCATGTTGTACTTGCGAGCAATCCCGGAAAATTCTCACGACCAGTTACTCGCCTCGGCCCAAACAGGCTTGTGAACTGTCCCAGGATACTTCTATGGCCGATTGTCTACCTGGGCTCGAAGAATTAGTGTGGATGATGGAACAATTCAATACAACTGGGGGCAACAAGGGTCGGGCCGACACAACCTGGGCCTCTTGTGATTGCGGTATTGCAGTGCTCAGAGATGCGCTAGTTGCAAGCCACCATCAGTGCTTACCAAAGGCGCACAAGATAGCCGTGATCCAGAAACAACTTCACTGGCGCCATCATTTCTCGCAATCGAAGGGCTCACTCCCCAACCATCTCAAGTGTACTGCACCATCTGCGAACGCCGGGTCGAGGATTGGCGAGCGCACGTCGACGGAGGTCTTCACCGCAGGAACGATATCCTGAAGAGGGATCGAGAAGTGGAAGAGGAAAAATCAGAACGGCACCTAACATTCCTGTGGTGTGTTGGGGTGCGCCGGCGAATGCACTTATTGCGACACTTCAAAAGGCCTGACTCAGCATGGCTTTGTCTACGACGCGCCCACGCCCGCCACCGCGGAGCTAGATGCGAAACAGCGGGAGGATATACGCGGTGACTTGTAGAAATCTGATAATGAAGCGGGGAATGGCCAGACCATCCGAAGCTCTCGGGTGGACTCATCTTGTGGCGAATCCCAGCGTTTCCCAAAACCCAAGGCGGTTCACAAGACTACCGGTCCGTACGCCTCCAAGAACAGCCTTTCGAGCGAAGACATGTCCGAATACCGAATTCGGGGTAAAAGCGTATTTCCTTCTGACTCGAGTCACTTGTCAGGCAATAGGCTTACCCAGTCTCCTGTCCGCCATGATCTTGTCGTAACGTATTGGATCACCGTTGAGTCTGGAGAGCGGAATATCCACAGTCCCGTCGAGCCTGAGCAGGTTGCTGGATCTGAGAAGGACATCATCAATGCGGCATGAAGAAGATCTGGTCGTGGGTTCAAGGCTTGAAGATCGAGGATAGGGCCTGCCTGTAGGATGCATTCGATCTAGCGTGGTCAATGCATAGCGATATAGCGGAGATAGCGGAGCCAGCAGATCATGATCAAGGCCACAGTGGCTTCTGGGACGCGGATGAGCATGCGAGCAAGGCTAGCTCTGCCGCTTCCACCGAGAACACCATGAGGACCAAGAAGATAGGCCAGGGCTGAGACCCCACCGGTTGGAAGGATGAAAAGTGTGAGCCTAATGTTACTTCGGCCGCACCTTCGCGCGATCAGGGCGAGGACGAGCACTTGGAGAACCCTCCCAACAATGCCAACACTCGCGACTCCACCGAGCAACCCTCCAAGAAGACTACCAATACCAACAATGCCAAGAAGAAGGATTCCGACAACACCGGTTGGAACCACATCGGAATTGATACTGGCGGTGGTTGGGCTACATGCACAGGCAACGCCTGGGGCGCCGTGGGTGGTTGGAGAGCCTGAAACGCTTTGCCTCCACGGGTTGCTCTCTTCCTACCTTTCATGACTCAAAGAATACTCACTTCAGACATGTTGATCACGATCATTGAAGCGACTGGCCAGTTAGCAGGTGTCTGCGAGTTTAGTATATTCACAACCAACAGCATCTACGATAGCCCGCCTTTCACTGCGGTAGCATAATTGTGCGGTGGATGATTGAGTCTCCTCAGACTGCCGTACTCTAAAAGCAAGCACAGGTTTGCGACATGGTTAGCTTACTATGGTTTGTCTTACATGGGGTTCCTGTGTTTTATGACTGGACGCTATAACGCCTGTCTCTGGATAGCAGTATATGTGCACCAGTACAGTCTGGCATTGCGGCATACCCAAATAGTCATTGCCTATGAATCAAAACGTAAGAGTTCATTCAAATCTCATGTCCTTGTGATAACCGAAGGTGCAAGCTGCGGATGTATGCTCATCACGACGCGATTGTGGTTGGAGGGTAATTCCATCACGTGTGATTGATTGGATGAAGAAAACAGAGAAATTGTTTCTAGATGTTTTGCGGAAAAGACGAAACGAATCATTTATCATTTCTAGGAGGGCACGGCACGCGGGTCCAAGCCCTCATCCACCTCCTCACTCCACTCACCTCCGAACCAACTTTCTGATTCAACTCTCCTAATCTTTCGCCTCCTCATCCCTAAAACCGCCAAATTCCACATCCCTCTGCCATTTTCACCTCGCACAGTGCTATTTCACATCTCTAACGAGTTACACCGTCAGATAACAACGTTCCTATTGTGGGTCTCAAGCACGACGTGGAGACATAAGGCTCCCACAATTATAAAGACGAAGACGGCAAAGATGACGCCGACGATGTCGGATTCTAAATGGCCCATTTTTGTTGTTCGCGGGGTTTGGTCGTGTACTTGATTGCGGTGTTTGTGTTCTCGGGTTCAATCCTCGGAGAGACTTGTTAGACCTCGAGGCAGGGTGAGTCGTGTTAGTGTCTAAGTTGGAGAGCAAAGTGGCGTGCGGCTGGGGTTTAAGTATGTGCTAAATGAAGAATAGCCATGGCACGTCTTTGTGATACATGTTTGAGGATTGCCGTGATGATCATAGTACATCTTTGGTGTGCAGTCATCTGGCATGCGTACACAACTTTGGGTTGCTGCAACGGAAACAGGTTCATGTGCTGTGGGCTCCCATCTCCAAGGTCAGCGATCATGAGAGCATACGTACAACTCAGTGACATTTGAATTCGCACAAACGATGATGTTATTTGCAACGTCTGTAGATCAGTGGTACAGGCCACTCGCACCGCATAGCACAAGTTCCATGCCTTATGCCTACGCCTCATCAAGCCTCCCAGTTCCTTCCTGACAGGGTCGACTGCGAGCTGAATATCAAAACGTACATTCATCTCGGACCAGCATGCTAATCATTCAGCCTGCATACACAGGTTAGTCCTGCCATCACTGTCATGCCATTAATCCACCAGTTCCTCACGACGCTGGCACATTGCATAGACCTTTTCGTCTAGATCGATGTTGCCGACATACATTTTGTGCCAGCTGCGCGCGAATGACGCGAGGCTTTGACGTGATGATACAGAGATATGAGGAATTGCTGCGATGGGACTTGCCTCAGGATCGTCTACGAGGTATAGCTGATGGCGCTGGAAGCGGGAATAGATATTGAGCGTGAAGTGATAACCGGTGAGTGCACAGGGCTGGTACAGAGAAGTATTTTTGACGGAATGATTGGTGTTCTGGGAGGATCCGTCACCCCTTAACGTCATCTTCGATCTTCAAGTCCCCTACCTGGACCGCCTCGGCGCCATCCTCGATCCCCACAAGGCCTATGAGCACCTCATCATCAATGACATGCATCATGTCTTGCTTCTTCTCCGGCTGCTGGCCCTGCGCGCCCTTGAGTACCGCTTTGCCCTTGCCACCCAACTCGCCGTTCCACCTCTTCGGATTCTTCTTTTCTTGCTTGGCATGCTCTTCGCTCCGGAAGTGATAGCCCCTGGCTCTTGGACCCTGGCCAGTCTTCTCGGGCAGCTGCGGCTCGTAATAGGCCTCGAAAGCGGCAACGTGTGCGTCGAAGGTGCCAGCGTCAATGGAGCTGCGGATGGAAGTGAAGAAGGATTCGACGACGGCGTGGTTGTGCACCTGGATGAGGAACCAGCCGAGCATCTCCTTGGCGGAGAGGAGGTGTTGGACGTAGGCGCGGTGGTGCTTGGTGCACGCATAGCATCGGCAACCGTTGGACAAGGGCGCTAGGGCGAGGGCGTGCTCGGCGTGCCACATGTCGATGCCCAGCGTCTGTCTGCCGGAGCCGTTGACCTTATCAGGGGGCGGGAAGGTGAAGTCGAGGGCGATGCCGGCGTCAGTGGCGGACGAGATGAAGGGCACCGTCAGCAGGTCCATGCCGAGGCTGACCTGGCGGAGCAGCTCATGCGGGCTGGCGGGGACGTGCAAGGACAGGCGCGGGAGGTGGTGCAGGGCGTCGGGCAGGTCGTCGAGCAGGAAGGCGTCGTAGATGGCCACGCCGCTGATGCTGTCGGCCATGTCGTCGAGCAGGTGCTCGAGGTACCACGACTGCAGGTCGCGCTCGATGGGCAGGATGGGCGCGAAGATGGCGAAGCGCGGCTCACCCGGGGCCATGGCGGTGCGCGTAGCCACGAGATGGCGCAGCCACGCCTCGGTGCGGTCGCTCATCTTGTCCTTGCGCTTGATGCCGATGGTCGCCTGCCCAAACGGAATGTCGGCCATGCCCACGACCACGTCCGGCTGCAGCTTGCGCGCTGCCGCCGCGTAGTACTCGGAGCTCACCGACTTGTAGCCCACCGACGTCAGCAGGCTGATGGCCGTGGACGTGTGCGCGGCGGGCGTGGGGACAGGCGGCGTGCGGCGCGCCCCCAGCACCAGCGGCGTGTCGTGCGGGAGCGCTGCGAACCTGCGCAGCGGCTCGGGGACATTGTACTCGAATATCGGCGGCGTCTTCTCCGGGTGCTTCTCTACGACTGGGCCGTGTCAGCGCACGCACTGCGAGCCGGGGCAGCTGCAACCAACAGTCCTCCAAGGCAACGTACACCCCGTTGCTGCCGGCGTATCTGCAAAAGTTGTCCGGCGACATGTGCGGGATCACACCGCGCGACGTGTTGCCCAGGAATGCCGGCGTCAATATGGGCTTCCTGCCGCCCAGTGTCAAGCGACCCAGACGCGGGGCGAGCGCGCCTGTTGTCTTCAAGAGCGCAAAGTCGAGCATTTCCGGTGGGAGCTGCGAAACGTCTGGCATTGGCGTGCCCGGAGACATGGCGCCTACTGCACCGAGGCCAATGGAATGATGCTTAAACCGCACGCCGGTGCTTCTCGCGATTTCGCAATGCTCCCAGAGCGAAGATGTGGGATCGGACGTGGGGCCCTTCGCGATGCCGACCGAGCATCTCTTTTTTACATCACGTGACCGCGCGTCACCCGCGGACTCATAGACCCTGAGAACATCACTCGAGCGACGCTATGCCTCATCGAGAAAAGCATCCAGAAAGCACGATAAGCTGCAGCCTCTCCCCATGTGACTCGAGTGCAACGGTACGCGCGAGCGTAACGAACAAGACATGCTCAAGTATGAGGTCGTATCTAAAAGAGAACCAGCCCCGCCCACCATAATCATCACCTACCGTGGTATCGGGACAACATGCACACCTTCCCTGGCACCTAGTCAATGGCTTCCAACCGCGGAGTCCTTGCTGACCAGACTGCGTGCCACAGCAAGCAGGAGCTTGCGACCTTCCCCTTGGATCCGGCAAAGATCAGACAACACCCCGCACTCAACCCATGCTCGCCATACCACCCTGCCAGACGTTCATATCTAGCCGGCCATCCCTCATTCCTGTTACCCCGCTGGCTTTGCCTTTGGCTGCCGTTGTACAGCGAGTTGGGTTTTGGGCGCGCACGTCGGCCACAGCGTCTTCAACTATGGCGGCAACATCCACTTCGAAAAGGAAAAATGATGCCATGTACGTCATTACAAAGCATGTCAGGTGGACCAAATCTAATGGCTTGCAGCGAGAAGGAGCAATCACAGCATATTGAAGAGGTTGCAGTACCCAAGACGCACGGAAGCTACACTCACGTTGATGAAACCATCGCAAGAAAGGTAGCTGCTAATGTAGATGATTTCATGGTACATACAATTACCATTGCGCTTGTCAACATTTTGCTACCTTTCTGTATAGACACTCGTCGCCGAAGCAGATGCTGCAAATCAGCGCGAACGTGGAATGCCTCTTACAACGGCCTTTAGGGTGTACCCTAAAGCGATCGCTTGGTCCATGGTTCTATCCTCGTGTCTCATTATGGAGGGATATGACACTTCGGTAGTGGGATCATGTAACTAAGGTCAAGAGCCACGAAACGTCACACCTGATGACTTTTGCGACAGATGCAGCATACCCAGCCTTCATGAACAGGTTCGGTACCATCGCCAAAGATGGCACGCACCAGATACCGCCGGATTGGCAGAACGGCATCAGCGGCGCACGAAATGCCGGCGAGATCATTGGGCTTCAGGTAAAGCGCCTTTGTAGTAAGCCATGAATTGATCTCACCGAGTAACACAGTTCGCTGGTTTCCTCTCCGATCGCTTCGGGTATCGTTGGACGCTAATATTCGGCCTCGTCGTTCTAACCGGCCTGATATTCATTCCTTTTTATGCTCATACTCTTACTACTTTTCTCGTTGGTAACCTCCTCATGGGTATACCGTGGGGAGTATTTCAGACCATGACGACAGCTTACGCCGCAGAAGTCTGCCCCGTTCCATTGCGGCACTATCTGACTTGCTTTGTCAATCTCTGCTGGATCATCGGTCAATTCATCAAGGCGGGTGTCCTGGTAGGTTTTGTCGACAGGAGGGATGAGTGGGGCTACAAAATACCGTTTGCGTTACAGTGGATCTGGCCCATTCCAATCACAATTGGAACGTATCTTGCCCCAGAAAGTCCTTGGTGGTGCATACGGAGTGGGAGAAAGGCTGAGGCTGAGTTGTCGCTGAAGCGCTTGGCCCGAAGTTCAGACTTCTCCCAGAGAGACGTCGATGCGACTTTAGCCCGTAAGTCACGATCCTACCACCACGTCACTGGTGCTGACTAGGATTGAGTCATGCTGTACACCGATGAGATGGAGAAGCAAGTCCAATCTGGCACCCGCTACCGTGATTGCTTCAAAGGCGTGAATCTACGTCGCACCGAGATCGTGTGCATGATATGGCTCGCGCAAACCATGTCTGGCACCGCGCTCAGTGGTCTCTCGGCGTTCTTCTACGAGCAAGCCGGAATATCTGACAGTAATGCATTCAAGCTGAGTTGGGGACAGAGTGCCCTCGGAGCGGTAGGCACCATTGCAAGTTGGTTTGTACTGGACAAAGTCGGCAGGAAAACATTGATGTTCAGCGGGATGTGTGTAATATTCGTACTGCTCATGTAAGTCCTTCACCATTCTCAACTCTTCTTACACAGACTTAAAACAGTACGAACCAGGATCACGGGCTGCATGGGCATCCCCAAAGAGCAGACCACGGCCACTTCTTGGGCAGCGGGTACAATGGTTCTACTCATCTCTGCCACGGCAGATTTCTCCATCGGCCCAATCGTGTACACTATTGTGTCAGAAATCCCATCAACCCGCCTTCGCGCCAAGTCCATCATCCTCGCACGTAACACGTATAACGCGATCAACGTCGCCTTTGTCAACATCATTTCTTTTCGTCAACTGAGTCCACTGGCATGGGATTGGGGCGCCAAGGCGGCCTTCTTCTGGGCGGGCACGAACATGTTATTCACTGCTTGGATTTGGTTTCGTTTACGTAAGAACACCTTCACTAGAAGAAATCAACGCTGACAATAACGGAGCCGAAACGAAAGGGAGAACATTCGCAGAGCTAGATATCCTCTTCACAAACAAAATACCCGCGAGGAAATTTGCGAAGACCAAGATTGAGACGCTAGGAGAGGGGACAGAAAATGCGCACATGGAACAAGCCGAGCGTATTAGACATCCATGATGACTGATTTTTTTTTTCCTTTCCTCAAGTGCTAGTCCGATGCACAATATATGGCTTGCTCAAAAGGTAGAGCAGTGAAAGTTTTGTCTGAGGTGAACCGATTTAATCCATGTGACTGTTCTCGACACACAATCGTCAAGTACAATGGGTATCTATTAGAAGAGGTGTAAACGGCCGATCTCATTATCAGAGACCTACACCGCAGTGAAAGACAGATATAGTTCGAGGCGTCATGAAGGTAGTAGGGCGAGAAGCCGCCTTTCATGCTGTGAGGTGCGCTGTTCAACTGCTAGTTGAGAAGTACTCGAAAGAGACCCACGACGGGCAGAGGAGGGGACCCGGGGTGAAAGATCAGCGAAGGCGGGCCTAAGCTGTACAGCTGGAAGGGCGCAGGAAATTCTTCCCGATATGTGCGCTCTCAGGTCGGGTTTGGTGGACACGTTTTTGACCTCACCTGCTCCTTCTGTTGTAGGATCTTCCTGATTTACATCTTCAGAGGGGTAACATCCTTGTTCAACCTAGGGAATGAGTAAAGACGGTGCCTTTATTCTTATGCAGGCTGTATACGGTCTTTTTGATCCACGAGGCGTCCTCATGACCGTGGCTCAGATCAATCAAATGTTCCTTCAGCCTCCTCCAGCTCATGAAGATGCCGTTGTAATCAAACGCGTTTGTATTAGTGACATTGCAACCATGCCGCGCGAACACTTGCATTAGAGCGAATGAAGCTCGCGTCGGTTAGTTCGGGCGCAAAATCGGGTCAGGCTTTAGGGATCCACAGGTCCTGGGGTCTCGAAGCAACAAGGTTCTCTGCACCCATGTCGCTGCAGGAGTTTTGAACAGGGTCTTTGCGTTTGTGCGATTGCTCTCTAGCGTTTGTAAACCTTCTAGTCGTTTTTCTGCGTTTGTCGCGTTTCTTCTTGTTTTCGGTATGCTTGTTGTACCTCGAGCCTATTCGATGATGGGTACAAGGACCTACACAACTGAGCAAGGTGGAGAGGTGAGAAGCAACAGCTATAGACTCATGAAATCACCGTGAATGGAGGGATATGAAGCGAATGATGGCAGATAATCCAAGGTGTTTGCTCGCTCGACAGTATAGCTTATTGGCTCAGAGTGAAAACTGAGAGGGGACACCTGGCACATCTGTCCAGATATCGGGAGAGTTGCTTTCAAAATGTTCGAGAAAATATCACGCACATTGTTGCCTTGGCCTCAATTTACTCGAACAGAACGTGCTCGAATTGAGAGGAGAAGGCGCTGACGTTATTCAAGAAATTGTCTTCCTGGTCCTCGAGCGTGGTCCAAGACAGATTTTCAGCTTCGGCCCGTGCAGCGCGGAGCACATCTCCCGGGATTGTAGCAACTTTCTCAAGACTTGTTTGAGTATTTCAGCAAAATGCCGCCACTAGTCTGAACATTGCTATGTAATAATCGTGTATCCTAGACGAATCGTGTTCAGTTCAGATTGGAAGAGTAGTGGTGAGTGGTACAAAGGTCCACCTGCATCATAATAGCGTCTATGAATTCACCACGAGGCCATCGTTCGATCTGAGCTACGGTGAACGTTCGAAAGGATCGCGTAAGGAAACGAGGTTGTTGAAGATATACCGTGCATTGTAGCGGTCTGTATGCTTTATTGGTCGGTTGACTCGGGTGCACATGTTAAAAACTACATCCTTGCAGCAATACATATGTAGATTCATCAAATCTGGAGGCTGCGGGCATAGCCTCACTGAAATTAAAGGGCTTGGATATGACTGCGATATGGGCGAGAAGCGAAACGTTACGAGTTCGCGCACTCGCTTCGCCGGCGGAGAAAGAAGGGGACGCTGACCAGGGTGTGCGCGTTCACATTGTTAGTGATGAGAGAGGAACAGCGTAACCGGGTCCCCGCAGTCTTGGTAGCACCACCGCAGTGCGTATTTCTCCAGCCTCAACAAGTCTTCCCTGCTTATAGAAAAAAAGAATTGCTTCCGACCCCGTGAGCAGCACGTTTTGACCAATAGGCAATTTGCAGCATTGGAATCATCACACCATGATGCCCGGCAACCACTGAAGTAACATAGGTATGCTACCTATCCACCCAGCTTGGGGACAAAATACATCGCTGTCTCAGTCGACCGTCATATCAAAGTCACTGTTTGACACACTCCTTAATCCTAAGCTTTAAACGTCTTGATTTTTTTTACAAGTTGAAGTCCTTGTCCGGATTCGTGCCATTGACGTGGTTCGGATTTACCTTGTCTGGCCTGAAATGCGTATACCACATGTCCGCCTCTGGTAACTGCTTAACATCCTTGGGTTTCTCTAGAACCATACAGTTAGCACGTGCGTACATAGGATATCCTCTCGCCGGGAACTCCTACTCATCTTGACGTATTTTACTGGGTCCACCTGGTGTTCCTTCCGCCACTGCGTCAGTGCATCGAAATCTGCAACGCATTGCTTGTTGATGCTCATGTCAGGGAAGGGAATTGCTTCCTCGTTGACCCAATGCATTGTAATAAGGTTGAGGTTACCGCTGCACTGGATTGTCTGCATCAACATGTCGATACAGTGATCCATGTGGATCTCAAACATGACTTTAGGGTCTTGAGCGTGCGGGAATTGCATTCTTGCGTTAGGGTAATATTCCGGATAGACGAGTTTGCGCAACATGTTTAAGCAGTGCAGCTGATGGTATATGTCGAACGTAGAGGCATAAGCATCATCGCCAAGACCGTAAATCTCGTCCTATACTGGTCAGTGCATGTAGATGATGAAATAACGTGATGGACGTACTTCAAGCTTAGTGGCTGTCGTAGGGTCTTTCCCCATCCCGCGAATCTGATCTGCTGTAATGGCAAATACTCGGGTTATCTCCCACTCATTCCACACAGCGTCCTTCTCTGGGTTCGGGGGACCACGCGCCACCGAGGGATGATGGTTGGGATACAATGTCCCGTTCACTGTCTTCACCTCCAGTGGGAGATCGATCGCATCGAGTAGAGGGGCTGTTCAAATCAGGACCCAATTTATGGCATCATTGTGGAGAGCCTTACAATATGAATGAAACTGCCGTAGTATTGGGTTGTGGGTGTGATGCGCAACCCACGACGAGGTGTACAATGATAACGTTGCTAGGAACCACACCGCATTGCATACGGAGAGGATCGTGACTGACCTTGGGGAGAATCCACAACGGCCATCCCTTCGCTTGCGCTTTTTCTCACCCAGGAACGTTGTGCGTTCGTGCACCAAGTCGTCACTGTAAGGCAACATGTTCTTGTAAGTGAAATATATGCACGAGCCTGTGCAGGTCCACCAGGAAGGACGGAAAGCAAACGTGGACCTCCGACAAGGATTCAATACGCCTTCGTGATATCGTCTGTAACTTGACGCGTGAATTCGTAACGATTTCGCGGAGAGAAGAATCCCCCGCTGTCTTCACAATCGAGCGACACTACCTGTCAGGCAGGACCGTAAGCCAATCTGACTGCAACCATGATGAGCGGGTAGTTACAAGCTAGTGAGGCAATGCTCACTTCGTACGAGTGATATCTGCGATTCTTCCAGCGTGGTATCACGACCAGCTGAAAGTAGATGGCATAGATACTATGATGGATCCTTCGAGGTAGCAATTGACCACTCCGCTGCAAGCACTTGAAGCGGGTTTCCTAGCTGGCTAGAAAGATTACACTAAGCAGGGGCAACATTCACTGGCGTAGGATTCAAGGGAGCCCGTATATGCTTGGCATTCACCCCACCTTCCTCATCAGGCAGGTAATCATGCTGAGTGATGTCGATTATCGTGTTCAGCCGTGCTTGTGAGTACGTACTTCTGGAGTCAGATGACTGCACCGTTTAGACAACATGGCATTTTGACCGGAAGGTTATAGCTTCACAACATTTCGAAAGCTGCGCAACCCTTCTGTGGCAAAGCTTCAGGGCTTCGCACAGTTCATTCATCGTTGATAGACCTGTCTTTACTTGTCCGCTCTACGAAAGTCTTTAATTGTTCCGAAACGACCAATCAAATGGAAATTTTCCCAGCCTTACGGCCGCATGTGGTCCTTCGTTGCTTTAACCCCGAGAGCTTGTTCTGCATCAAGTCCGTCCATATCTTGCATACACTATATAACTTGGCACAGCAGCAACCTGATCACTGTTACTACATCTAAAGGGATACCTGGGTACTGAGCATGCATTGGCTTGTCGCGACTTGCCCAAGCAATACCAACAAAGCCCCTTGATCCATCAACGCCCACCTTCCGAATCGGGGCCCAAGTTCTCTTCATATCTCGCACGATTGCATTTACTATCTCGAGCAATGGTCCTAGAACCTCTACCGAGCACTTGGCAGCTTCACAGTAGGTGTCCTCGGAGTATAAAGCAGACATGTTGTTGTCGGATATGGCTTCTTCTGACAACTCTGACAAGCTCACTTCCAACGCACCTTATCTTCATCATGAAGGTCTCTACTCTGGCTCTCCTTGCTTCCGTCGCTGCGGCCGCTCCGCTTCCCGTGAGTCCAAGCTGCTTGAACAACCTCATTTCTACTTACATGACTGATTGCTCCCTTAGAAAGATGGTGCTACTGTAGAAGCGACCTCTTACGCGCCTTTGAGGTACACGGGTGGACTCAAGAGAGCCGCTGCGCCCGAGGCGGACCCTAAGGCGGCAGCTACTTACGCCCCTCTGTATTACACTGGGGGTTTGAAGAAAAAGGATGCTGAAGCTGAGGCGGACCCTAAGGC
>NW_017253365.1:1529254-1531635 GCF_001642045.1 Paraphaeosphaeria sporulosa
CCTCTGTATTACACTGGGGGTTTGAAGAAGAAGGATGCTGAAGCTGAGGC
This sequence comes from Paraphaeosphaeria sporulosa, assembly GCF_001642045.1. Taxonomy (NCBI): domain Eukaryota; kingdom Fungi; phylum Ascomycota; class Dothideomycetes; order Pleosporales; family Didymosphaeriaceae; genus Paraphaeosphaeria; species Paraphaeosphaeria sporulosa. The sequence goes on from NW_017253365.1 coordinate 1,529,305, forward strand.
TGACCCTAAGGCGGCAGCTACTTACGCCCCTCTGTATTACACTGGAGGTTTGAAGAAGAAGGATGCTGAGGCTGACCCGAAGGTGGCGGCCACATATGCTCCCCTCAGATATGTTGGTGGTTTGAAGAACTAGGGTGCTGCCTAAATTGCTTCTCATGCATTTGGAATCACGACCATGGAACTTCCATTCTCTCGTCCATTTGAGGGGAGGCATCACTTTAGGAAGGATTTATGTACATTTCATCCCGAATATATATAGCATCCAACCGTCGTGTTCTGAACAGTCGCATGATGATCTACATGTTCTATCACGGCATACCAACGAAATATCCAGACATATCCGGCTGACGAATACACATCAATTCTGCACACAGTGTGCTAAATAGCTCAGGGCCTCGAATTTCGGTCATAGGACAGCGGGCAGTGCATTAAGTAGTCGCGAGAGCACAAATCAGTTATCCGCGATTGTAAATTGTGCCGGCTGTGAGAGTAAATTCAGCTCCTTCCTTTGACGTTTTCACTCCTCGCCGGCATGGAGCCTAAAGATTCCACAGGAACTTGCATGGAACAATACAGAGCCCAGATAGTATGAAGACCAGCATATGATCAATAAATTGGTGCCCACCATGAAACACATGCATGGATCAGATTTGCAACAGTAATTTAACCTTCGTAGATGGCCTTGAATCGATTCAGATCAGATCAACGATGAAGGGGTAGGGTAGCCTCATGTTGCAATTTGGGGAGCTCATAACGTACAGCATACACCATCCACCATAGTAACCATTAGTGGAAGCTTCGGGTCCTATCACAAGCAGGTGTCTATGGATTCATTTTTCATGAACGCCAAAAACTCAACCGTTGGGCTCGTACTATAGGATACGAGATCACAGGTAACAACTGCCAAAACGGCACCACATTAGCCCTGATGCTGCGGTCTAATGCTGCGATAAGTGGATGTCGCGAATCACTCTGTTTATATTCAAAGAATGTGTGCAGAAGCGGCCCTACTTATGACGAGTTACACGTCGCTCTCACCTACGAACCAGGCCATACTGTTAGTCTTCTCTTAATATTTATTATATTCAATTACTATATAGCATAAGATATTTATAGTTACGGCGACCGCGCCGCAACTGAATTACGATAATGACAGTGTCAGCAGCGATGACCAATGGGAAGGTAATTACGATTACGGGTCAGATGCTGAGCATAATATGGCCACGTGACAAGGCCACGTGATTGGATCTGTGGATCTGTCGGAACAGATCCACAGAGCCACATCAGATAGCAGTATATAGAGGTGATGGATTACCATGGTAAGCCATCATTGTCAATCCACGATACAGTTTACTGCATCTGTAACGAGCAGATCGCGAAGTTCGTTATGGTGTTGTGGCATATGGCGCTAAGGCCTGATAGAGTCCTAGCGTGCCAAGCGAGTCGGCTGCGTATACCCCGCGCCGCACACCGGCTTCAGGGAAGTCAAGTATTATTCACTCAATGCCATCAAGTCATCCTTTCACTATCAATCCTAGCGTGAAGCAAATACTATTGCCTATAGCTAGACCTCACAGCATCTAGTTTCCTCACGGAAGATTATTCATAACGTTTTGGTAGCACAACCCTACCATAGTAGTTTATTAACGCATCAACCCAACGCGGCTATACCTCTACCTAAGCCCTCATTTCCCACTAGAAACCCTTTAAGGTTAGCTTAGCCTAAAGCCAAGCAACCCCTATTACACTTCAACAATTATATCTTAAGGACAACTAAATGCAACGAGTTACACGTTGCTATTACCTATAAATTAGCCTAGGGCCGGGACCAACGGAAACTCGTGACCCATATGAGCCATTACGCACTCCTATATGCCTCTGAGTGCTCCCGGATCCCAAACGAATGCTTTGCTTAACCTGAGCAGATATAGTTAAGATTACTAGGCTTAATGCTCATGGAACCTATAATTAGGCTAAGGAATGATAAGGCATAGTGGAAAACCCACTATAGTATATATAGGTGGAGATGGACCATAATATCTTAGAAAGGTAGTAGTGCTTATCTACCTAGGAATATATTAAGTACCTATGGGAACGTATAAATATAGTATGGATGCTAGGTAATTGTCAGATTCACACAGTGATTTGATGAATATCGGTGATCTGGAGATGAGATGGGTTGATTGATCGTTGTCGTATACGTGTGTTCTGCCAGCTTTTATCGGGTTCCTATCAACTATCCCTTGCTTCGGGGCTGGGTGTCCAGCAAGGGCGGATGGCCAGCTATCCCTGCCACCTGCCCGGAGTACTGTCCGTACCAAGGCAACTTCG
>NW_017253365.1:1531645-1532896 GCF_001642045.1 Paraphaeosphaeria sporulosa
CTATCCCTTGCTTCGGGGCTGGGTGTCCAGCAAGGGCGGATGGCCAGCTATCCCTGCCACCTGCCCGGAGTACTGTCCGTACCAAGGCAACTTCGTAGGCCCTTATCTGACAACAGTAAGATACTCAGTACACGCCCTCATATCTGACAGTAATATAAAATATAGGAAAATTACTAAGGATACCTATATAATTGGCTTATATTATATCTATAACTAGGAAGTATAGATAAGGGATTATATTATACTTTTATAGTTTAAGTGCTTTATATATTAGTGCCTAATACACTGGTAGTAGAAATATATAGCTAGATATTAGCCTATAGGCCTAGGGAAAGAATTAGGAGAATTATTCTATAAGTGTACTAAGAGGACATTTGTTAGGATTCATTGGTAAGTAATGTAGATAGTGTTAAATCCAGAAGGGTAGCTAGTCCTAAAGGGTTAGGGTTGGTTCTTAGACAAGACAACTGAGGGAAGGGAAGGGGTTTTATTAAGATAATAGTATTAGAGGAGATATAATAAGTTAATAATATGGCCTAAGTGTAATCTAAATGATAGATTAATAAATAGGTTAAACACGAGTATAAGAGTCCATACTTAAGTTCCTATATACTTTATGTCCCAGAAGTCCTAGAGTCCCAAAGTCCTAGAGTCCTAGAGTCCTGGAAGGCCCGTGCCCTTCCTGCTACTCCTGGGACCCGTGACTTAGGTCACGTGACTTGTGGCTAAGTTAGGGTCCAAGCAGCCCCTTAGCTCCAAAAGTAGTGAGTGCCCTGCGGCTAAGCTATAGATTCTAATATTATCTCCCCCCTCCACGCTTAATATCCTCATGAGTTAACCACCTATAAAGCCACTTTCTCGTTCCGTCCACTTTCGCCATCGTTATCACGAGAGCAACGAGCAAGATGTCTAAGGCCTAGGTAGGCTAGATTAATATACTACGTTCGGTATCTACGTATAGGTACAAGACGTTAAATAAGGAGAAAAGGTCCTCTCCCCCCTATCTAGCGTGGATCTATCTTCTCGCTTCATCGTATACCCTTACTAAGGGTGGCTAGTACTATACTTTAACCAATTAGCTAATAGATGGGCCACCTATCTAATAATCTATTAACTAGCTACCAGCGCACGACATCTCTAAGATATACTACTACTAGTAGTATATCTATACTTATTAGGTAGCCTCTAAGGTTACTATAATATTAGGTCCCTCCCTCACCCTAACCCTAACCCAAAGGAAGCTCCAGGCGC
>NW_017253365.1:1535015-1537394 GCF_001642045.1 Paraphaeosphaeria sporulosa
TCTTTATACTAGGTAGAGAGGTGGTGCTTAGCCTAAAAGATAAGGAAGGGTGGGATTAGCCAGCCTATTATGTTAATACCTTAGATGGCTATTACCTACTCCTAGTTGCCCTACTAAACGCTCTTTAGCCTCCCTTAACGTTTAGAGGCTATGACTACTACCCTAGTTAATATTATACTAATCATAAAGCTAGATTTATCAAAATTATAGGTGTCTTTATCTAGGATCCTATATATGGCCTTCATGTTCTCTATAAGCGAGAACTAGTCCTAGATAACCATAGGGTCTTCATAGAGAGCTCTCTTATAGTTATACTTTTAATTAAACTTAACTTAGAGCTCTACCTAGCGCTTTACGAAGGTTATAGGCTAGTTTTGGCCAACTAGGTCCCTATGCCACGCAGCTAGTAGAGAATTGGCCATATCTCTAATACCATTAAGGCGGGGGGGAAACCCTCACGTGTCTAGGTTAAGCACATGCTCAATAATTACCTCCTCTTCTATCTTAAGTAGTTTTATTAAATTGGGTGCATAGTCGCGTTAAAAGGTAACTCTAGTATATCGCGTGCCTAGTGTACTTTAGGAGACACTATAGATAGCTATAGCGCATCACTTGGATAGTGTTATATCTTATTTAAGAGCCTAAAGCGTGAGCTGTATTCTAGCTTCTTTTAAAGTAGGTAGCTATTAAGGTAGTTAAGATATTATGGCTACTATTAGCTGCCGTTAGTAGTTAATGGGGTCTTGGCATAGTGGCCAGCTCACTCGTGTGGCCAGCTCGCCCGTGAGGTACGTTACACCTTAAATATAGAGAAATATAAGTAATTAAGATACTAATAGCACCTTTTAAAGATATTACTATAGACTTTATTATAGGAATACTAAGGTCAACTAATTTAGCTATAGGAGCATTATATAATAGCATACTCGTTATTATATATTAACTTACTAGCTACGTTAAACTCATCCTATGCCTTAAGAAGATTATAGTAAAAGAACTTACGTATCTCTTTACGGATAGGTGGATATGACACTATGGTATGCCAAAGACAATTAACGTACCTCACGGGCGAGTGCATCACATAGGTGAGTGCATCACTATGCCAAGACCCCATTAACTACTAACGGCAGCTAATAGCAGCCATGATATCTCAACTACCCTAACAGCTACCTACTTTAAAAGAAGCTAGAATATAGCTCGCGCTTTAAGCTCTTAAATAAGATATAACACTATCCTAGTAATGCGTTATAGCCATCTACAGCGTCTCTTAATGCTCCCTAAGTAGAAGATGTGCTAGAATTATCTCTTAACGCGACTATACACCCAATTCAATGAAACTACTTAAGATAGAAGAGGAGGTGATAGTTAAGCATACGCTTAAGCTGGATGCGTGAGGATTTCCCCCCCACCTTAATGGTATTAGAGATATGGCCAATTCTTTACTGGCTGCGCGACACTAGGACCTAGTTAGCCAAAACTGGCCTGTAACCTTCATAAAGCGCTAGCTAGAGCTTAAAGTTAAGTTTAATTAAAAGTATAACTATAAGAGAGCTCTCTGCAAAGACCCTATAGTTATCTAGGACTAGTTCTCGCTCGTAGAGAACACGAAGGCCAAATATAGAATCCTAGATGAAGATACCTATAACTTTAATGAATCTGGCTTCATGATTAGTATGATATCAACTGGGGCAGTGGTTATAGCCTCTGAACGTTGAGGGAGGCCAAAGAGCGTTCAGCAGGGCAACTAGGAGTGGGTAATAGTGATCTAAGGCATTAATGCAATGGGCTGGCCAATCCCACCCTTCCTTATCTTCTAGGCTAAGCACCACCTCTCTACCTGGTATAAAGAGGAAAACCTACCTACTAACTAGGTAATTGCAGTCTCTAAGAATGGCTGGATAATAAATGAACTTGGCCTATAGTAGTTAAAGTACTTTAATAAATATATAAAGAAGTGTACTATTAGTATAGCGCGCTTACTCATTATTAATAGCTATAAGAGCCATAACTCGCTTAAATTCTAGCAGTACTATAAGGATAATAAGATAATTACTCTCTATATACCACCTTATTTATTACACCTCCTATAGCCACTTAACGTAGAGTGTTTTACGCCACTAAAGAAGGCGTATAGGCGCCAAGCTAAGAATCTAATATATAACTAGATTATGTATATTACTAAAATAGAGTTCCTACCTTACTTTATTACCGCTTTTAAGGCTACAATTATAAAAGAGAATATCCAAGGAGGCTTCTAAGGCGCTAGACTAGTTCCCCTTAACTTATAGGTGGTGATATTAAAGCTTAATATCCACCTATATACCCTAACGCCAACGGCTACTAATAGTAGCTAGTGGTAGTCGTAGACACCTAGAAATA
>NW_017253365.1:1538079-1539973 GCF_001642045.1 Paraphaeosphaeria sporulosa
ATTAATACCCTTAAGGACTTATACAACGAATGCATTAGGATTAATAGAGAATGGTATAATCTATAATAGGATCTTGTAAGGAACCTAAGAGTAAGCTTTAGGCGACCACCACTAGTTGTTTACTAAAAGTCGACCAAACCTCACCAACGATAGTCGTAGAACTCGTATGGCTACGCACCCATAGAAGATGTCTAGTTTAACTACTTGGGTAAAGGAAAAGGAAAGGCATTAGGCTTCTATAAGCCTAAACCACGCGTCTTAGATGGAAGTTAATTAAAGATGACTAAGACCCATGAATGTTTTATATATGGTAAACCGGGCCACATTACTAGGAACTACCATTCTAAGAATAAGGTTATAAGGACCGTATAGTTGAATGTACTATCCACTGGTAATGTAGAGGTAACTAATGAAGAATGGATAGTACTTACTAATATTAAGAAGCTCAAGATTAAAGATTAGGACTAACTAGATTCACCTAACTCACGACTATATAAAGACCTAAACGAAGACTCGGACGTATACCTTAGCGCAGAGAAAGAGCTAGACGTAGAAGAGATTATATAATCTCCTACTCCTTACCCTTAAGGCCGACACCTTAAGAATAACCTAATAACACCCAACTATACACTAGAACCCAGATTAAGTAATGATACGCCAAACGTATAGGAATTTCTAGAACCTAACCAACCTCAAGACGGCGACCTTGCCTATGGGGTAGTAATGCACTTGGATGGATATGTCCAACCCATCATGTTTAAACCATAAGGAGGAGCCAAGGTCTCAAAGGAATAACGGGACTAGGTAGAGACAATATATAAGAACTGGCCCACGTATAAGGTTTATAAAAATGAGGAAGCAAACTACGCACCATAGTATAACCTAGACCACCGAAATCCCACGCACGTATCCATTAGATAGATAGAGTGTAGAGAGGACACGTGCTGGATATACTACTAAGCGAAAGAAGAAAATAATAAATAACCAAAGCGCATATAACGTTATAGATGGGAATGGTTCAACTACCCCATTGTAGGATATGATGAACATCTATAGGATAAGCGCGAACGACAATGGTTTCCTTACTATAACGCCGCTATAAATTAAGCATGCTTAATGCTAGTGAATAAATAATGTATATAACCTTACTAGTACACATATTTACATCCTAACTATATTACACACATGGAACAAAAATATATAAATAGATTTAAAGACCTACCTAAGTGACAGATCACCTTTGTGGAATTTAAACTAGTAAAAGAAAACGGTAAAGCACTATAGAGCAGGGAAAAGTATCCTAACTGGGTGGAAATGGACAGCAATAGGGAACGATACCTGAAGCGTTAATAGAAGAAGAAAGCAAGGATAAATAACTACCTCGTACCAGAAGCTTACGACAACCATGATGTATCTTTTTTAGATCTAGGCTCTGGCGGGAAGACGCCTTTATAAAATTAAATGCTACCTATAGTATGGCATTAATCAAGCTACTAGTACAGCTTAAAGGAATACGGGCGAAAGCTCTTATAGACTTAGGGGCAGGGAAAAACTTCATATTACATGAGGTAGCAAGGAAAGCCGGACTTACCATATTAGATAAAGAAGAACCCTACACAATCTATGTCGCGAATGGAACCCTAATGCCCAAGACACCTCGAATAACGTAAGAGGTCATAATAATACTTAACGTCCAAGGACATAGGGAAAAGATTACCCTTAATGTCTTCAAAGGATCCATACACGAACTTGTGTTGGGAATACCTTGGTTAAGGATATATAACCCATATATTGACTGGGGTTCGAAAATAATATCCTTTAAACGCTGCAACTATGTAATGTAAGCTAGGCCTACGCATTAAAAGAAACCAATGGTAGATGAGGGAGTCATTAA
>NW_017253365.1:1542184-1544273 GCF_001642045.1 Paraphaeosphaeria sporulosa
AAAGCAAAGGAAGCCATAGACATAGTAGAAAATATAAAATAAATATATAAATAACTCTAAGAGAATCTTAAGAAAGCTTAATAGCAAGCAATTTCCTACATAAACCGAAAACGTAAAACAGCACCTCAGCTAAAGAAGGGGGATAAAGTATATCTACTTATAAAGAATCTTCGTACTTAGAAAAGAAAACACAAGAAACTAGATTATGTTAAGGTCGGACCATTTTACATTTCCGAACAAATATTACTAGTAAACTACAAACTTAAGTTACCGCCAGACGCGAATATACATCTAGTATTCCACGTGTCACTATTAGAACTAGTAGACTAGGATACACCAGTCGAAACCACCTTCTACCATTAGCCAGAGGAAGAAATAGAATTTAAAGTAGAACGAATCCTACAAATACGCAATCCATTTATAGAAGAAGAAGAATATCTCGTTAAATGGAAAGGATACCCATCAAGCGAAAATACATGGGAACCCAAGAAAAACCTAGCTAACTATTAGCAACGCATACGGGACTTCTTTTTATGAATATCACCACTTAAACAACGAAGACTATGACACACCTAAGATAATAAAACAGGATTTTCCTAGAACCCAGGCGGAAGATTATCTATGGCAGACCACATAGAAGTGCTAAGTTCGGCAGGACCAGCCGGCCAAGCAGGCTGGGTAGGATCCTCTTCCAACTCCTCTAAAGCAGCACTCTCCACCGCGATAACTTTACCAGCACGTTTTTCATTTTACGCCAACTATTTCACTAGACGCTCTTCCTTCGCACGCGTAATACGCAACGCCTTAAATATAGCATCTTGTTCCTTACATGCCTCCAACATTTACGCTTCTAACTTCTTCTTTTCAGTAACCAACTGCGAAAACTCATTTCAAGTAACAGACACGTCGCATTTTAACCCCTGTCTCTAACATTCGCTGCACTTCCCCAAACTAATATGGACCTTGCACACACGAGAATGCGCTCAATAGAAGGAATATTTAGACACCATAACGGCACCGTAATTCTCAATGGTAAAAATGAGGTCGCGACGACGCTTAGTAGGATGACGGTTAGCAGGCATGATTCTTTGGGACGAAGAATGAAAAGGAAGGGGATAATATTACGAACCAGAAGATAGAAGGGTAAGGCGGGGCGCTTATAAAGGTACAAGGATATAGTAGTAGGGTTGCAACGAGACAAAGAGCAGCCAAGCCGCTTAGATAGTAGTCACGTGACCTACTCAGCTACTTAGGAGCCCTGAGCAGCCAAGCAGCCAAGATGGGTCACGTGACCTACTCAGCTGCTTAGGAACCCTAAGCAGCCGAGTAGACAAGTATATAGGAACTCGAGCATAAACTCTCATACTCGTGTTCAACCTATTTACCAATCTATCGTTTGGATTATACTCAGGCTATATTGTTGACTCGTTATATCCTCCTCCGATACTATCGTCTCGACAAAACCCCTTCCCTTCCCTCAGTTGTCTTGCCCGAGAATCAACCCTAACCCCTTAGGACTAGCTACCCTTCTGGATTTAACATAGATATGTCGTATTTCGACCCCTGTCTCTAACATTCACTACACTTCCCTAAACTAATATAGACCTTACACACACGAGAGTGCACTTAATAGAAGGAATATTTAGACACTATGATGGTACTATAATTCTTAATGGTAAAAATGAGGTCGCGATGACGCTTAGTAGGATGATGGTTAGCAGGCATAATTCTTTGGGATGAAGAATGAAAAGGAAGGGGATGATATTACGAACTAGAAGATAGAAGGGTAAGGCGGGGCACTTATAAAGGTGTGAGGATATAGTGGTAGGGTTGTGATGAGATAAAGAGCAGCCAAGCCGCTTAGATAGTAGTCACGTGACCTGCTTAGCTGCTCAGGAGCCCTAAGCAGCCGAGTAGCCAAGATAGGTTACGTGACCTGCTTAGCTGCTTAGGAGCCCTAAGCAGCCGAGTAGACAAGTATATAGGAACGTAGGTATAAACCCTTATACTCGTGTTTAACCTGTTTATTAATCTATCGTTTGGATTACACTCAGGCTATATTATTGACTCGTTATATCCTCCTCTAATA
>NW_017253365.1:1546199-1556072 GCF_001642045.1 Paraphaeosphaeria sporulosa
ATGGTAATATTCTACTACTAATTACTATGGACGACAAGTCGAGCCTTATACTTTAGGAACTAATTATACTTATTTAGCTTATAGGTGTATACCTATATATAGTTAAGGATTTGGTAGCCTACCTATTTAATTGGCCTCTATTAAATCTCAATCCATAATTTTATCTAATAATAGCTGGTAAAGTACACGCGCTTAGCCTCCTTAAACTTATTACACATGGGATGATTATTAAATCGTGTACCCACTATAGGAAGTAGGGGTAACTCGCTTCTATAAGGCTTAATACCCTTAGTTAATAGTCATCTAATCTGCGCCTTATTAAGGTGTTTACCTATAGAGACAGTCAAACTTCTCTCACACAACTGGTCCTGGTTATAGCTGCCAACCTGAGCAGCCGCCGCTTTAACCTGAGTCAAGCATGAGCGAACCCTGAGTTCAGGCTGAGCGGACTGAGCGGAGGCTGCGCAGCATGAGCCGCCCCCTGTCTAGCATGAACAGGGTCTGTTTCGGACCCCCTTGAAGCCGGCTGTTCTTGCCCAATCGCGAAACTTTGAGCAAGGGTGACTAAAATGGACCACGCCTTTGGAAAAGTTCCCAGAAACTGCCTCTAATCTTTGCGAACACCAATCTCCCAACCGCATGGGAACTACAGAGCGAAAACATGCGACCACTCTACTGCATTCATTTTCATCAATAGTGTTCAGTTCACTCGTGGTTCTCCTACTAACAATTGGATAGTTCAGCAAAGATCGTTTCCTACGCTCTCTCGCGTCCGGCCTAACCGCGAAACAGAAGGGCTCCAACGCCAAAGTGAATCCAATGATACCGATGGCCAATAATTGAATCCCTCGGTCCTTACGAGTAAGTCAAGGGCAGGCCTCTTCACAGAAGACAGCCATCGGCCCACTCTATCTGCCACAACAACTGATTGGCACCCCCCCGGCAGCGACAGCAGAATCCAGGCATGTAATTGTCAAAGAACAGCGGTGCGCTAGAGAATCAAGGCTTTCTTCGGGCTGAGCGAGTGGTGAAGGATTCATATCATGCAGAGCGAGACACGGTCAGTCTCGACAGGCCAGCAGGATGGCGCAGAGTGGAGTTGAGCTCCACAGATATGAATAACTCAAGGATGTCCTTGCGCCGGCATGGCCGACCGGAAGCTGATTGAGTGTAGTTAATTCATGCAGACGCAATGGACGGACAGCTATAGGATCGGATGCAACGGCAGCACTCGCAACGGCAGCACTCCTCTAGGCTGAGTGATTAACGTTTAGATCTTTTCTAGAAGAGAGCAATAGTTGCGATTGGGGCGTCAGCCTTCACAGGAGGGTGGAACTAAGCTAAGTTGAGGCAGTGCTGGCCTCACCGGGCTAGCAGAGCGGCACAGAATTCATGCAAACATGGCTCAGCGATGGCGGATGTGGCATCGGCGACAAATGCAACAGCAGGATTGGACAACTTTGCCCTCTCTAGGAGTTGATTGAGTGGGGCGACTTCATGCGTAATTAGACGTTATACGGAGATAACTGGAGTGTATTAGGCATGGATGTAAGGGAGAGCTGAGATTGGAAAGTGATCAAGTGGCTGGACTTGATAGTAGAACTAATGAGGCGGCGGAGACTTATGCACGCCACAACAACTGCGACTTTGAGTTGAACGAACCTGGCCATTCCCTGCACATTATGGAAAACCTTAACGAAGTGTGTATACTGTAGACCATTTCTGATAGGGCAGCTTCTAGGCACACATCATTCGGTGCCCGGAAGATATTAGTGGCAACGCCCGGTGTTCAAGATCGCAGGAGACGGTCACGGAGTTAGCCATTCGCCCTGGCCGTGCAGACATGAGAGTCGAATTTCAGTTAGCTGACAGGCACATGATTTGCTAGTTGTTGATCTTCATTTATGGTTCTGAGCCGGCCAAATTTGTCCAGCGCGATGGGTCCAAGAACAGTGTCGGTGAGGATGGTAAAGTCAACGTCACGCACAACGTCTCCTTTCCTGTTGCATGTTTCATGTAATTAGCGCAGGTAGTCGGTATTTCAGCCTTCTGATTGCAATCAAAACGTTCAAATGCGCCGACCTTTCGTCCGTGTCACATTGGAGCTTTTCTTCGACGTATGGAAGCTAGTGCTACCGGTACATATGCTTGGCAGTCAGATCGCCGGAATCCACAAATCTGGGCCTCTATATGGAGGCCTTCTTTGTAGCTATTTTTGGGCCTCATTCGTTAGTGGTGTGTTCTGGAAACGGTGCGGGTCTTGGGAACCTCTACACTGCTGGTGTCAGACTGCTTTATTCCTAATAGTTCTAAAAAAAAAAAAAGTTAAGTTGAATTTCTTTCACAGAGATTGGCTGCAACTAGCGCATGGTCGACCAGCCTCTAAAAGAGGTCGCATTACATACACTTACAATGCGCAGCTTGACCCCAGTATAGACTGGAATCTCGCCTGCAATACAATGCTGGCGCGCGGGCGTCTCACGATCTCGCGCCAAACCTGGTGATTTTGTGGTTGAAAGAAGATTACCATTAAGTTACCGTTCGATAGGTAATGCAATATTTCTGGGCAAATCCGATCCCTCCAAATCGTGCCGTGCTGCCCTCAATATCTCTCTCATCTCGTCGTATAGCTTTGGATTCGGATCTCTCCACCTCCCACCACCGGGAAACACCTTTCGCCGTAGTTTGTTGATGCAAGGTATTAGTGGCTGGTAGTATGGCGTGAATGTTTCACCTGCGATCCTTAGAAAATCCCTTTCGTCGTCCACAACGCCTTTTTTCGCGCCAGCTAATTCTTCTGCGTCAAGATAATTCCATTTGTCAAATCGCGGTACTGTTCTTCCTTGGCCTGGTCCAATGTAGTGAACGCATATCCAAAACAACACCCAGAAGAACGATTCCAGGTCGTGCATGTACGAATGATTCTCGTTATCTAGAAGCACGCCAATCGCCATAAAGGCTCTTGTGCCAGTCTTCCCATGCGCACCAGAGGACTTCTCGCGCTGCTCCTTGATAGCAAGATCAAGGTCGATGATGAACGCAGGCCAAGAAGGGTTTTCTTTGTCTTCATTGACCATGAGATTATTTGGCGAAATGTCGCTTTGCAACAAGCCGGCTTTTGATTGCAACGACTCATATCCTTCAATGCAGCCCTCCAACGCAGCGAGTAGTTTTGTCGGCGAGCTCGCTTTGTATATGGGTACGCCGAGATCATAGAGAATGACACGCCGATGTACTCGATTTGCTATAGCTTTTCCACCTTTAACGGGCGAGCTCGAGCAAGTTCGCTTGCTGGGGGGCAACGGCGCGTTCATGCAGCTCGAGGACCGCTTCCTCCTGATTGCGCTGCTGCTGCTACGACCGGTTCGTGAGCCACGATGTCCGTTCGTGCTCGGAGGCGGCATCGTCCTGTAGTTTGTCGCTTGAGTTACGTCCAGGCCTCGTCGCACATTCTCGCGTATGTCATCCTGCTGTTCGCCCACATGGACTGTTCCATGGTGGTAGTGTCTTGCAACATTGGCCACACCCTTCTCAGCTGCCTTTCGTAGATGCTCTCCCTCTTCGTCGCGTTCAGGATATTGCCACGAATCTTTAATAACAAGAGGCCTTTTTGATTCGTCTCCCTCACGATGGGCTTTCCAGCATGTCGTTGCTCGACCAGCAACGCAGGGTGTTCGGTTTATCACCCCGTCAATGATGAGTCGTTCAGCGCAGCCATTCCGTTCGATATCGACGTATTGCTTATTGCCGTCGGTGATGATAGTAGGGTCGAACCCAAGCTGCTCTTCGTCCAGCCATAAGAAACCAAGTACGGCGGACACGAATTGCAATCCGTCCTCGTTAATATCGAAGGAATTGGATGCAATACCTCCTAGCCGGTCAAACTCCCACAGCCGCATGCGCGGTCCACATAACGTAAAGCCGAGGACGAAACGGCGAGTAGGCTGAGCAGCGAACACCTCCCTCGTGTAGCGTCCTAGATCGAGCCAAGCTTTAGAGGCCCTATCTTCCAAAGGATTACTCTTAAGTTCTCCCGGTATAAGTATGTGTGACCAGCGGTACTTGGCATCTGCCTCGGCGAGTGGGTCGTCTACGAACCCGACGTCCATCTTGCGTTCGGCAATGGAGCCTTGAAGGGGCTTGTGGGGCTGTGCGAGCGGTCGCCGTCGAGGCCTATAGGTGGATTCTTTCTGTGCGGCGAAGTCTACAAGCTGGCCGATTAGCGGCGCGAACCAACCTAAGACGTCGCGTTCCTTCGCGCTTTCAGGCCAGTCCTGCCAGCCACTCTCCTCTCGGTAGAGCGGATTATCCCCTTCTTTGCACTTGTCGAACACTGCCTGCGCTACCGACTCCAGACCTGGGACGCTTCCGAAGTAGGCATCGAAGAAACCAGGGACCCCAACGTATAGCGGCCCTAGTTCCTCCTTTAACACGTCATCCACATATTTGCGATGTTCGGTAGAGTTCGCGAAACTGCCCGTGTTGTGCAGCCATGGCGTCTGCTGAAAGGAGGCGGCGAGGGATGGGGCGGACAGCGGAGGAGTCGTGGGTATGGCGACTGTGAAAGCTGTGAACGCGGCGACGGCGGCGTAGGCATTGTCCCATATAACTTCATCGGGCTCGTTGTTGAGGACCGCTCTGAGGAGCGGTATGATATGCCCGATGTCGAAGTTGCCGGAGTTGACTGCTGAACTCAACTCTAACAGATCGCCAAATAGATTCACGCTGTTGCTCTTAGAAGGAAGTGAACGCGTGACGGGAAGACCCTGCAAAGCATATATCAGGTCAAGGAGGGAGTTTTTCGGTCCTGATGATGTTAGGAAATCTCGCGAGTTTGATGTTGAGCCGTACCTTCCCCACTAATATGGTACAATGCATCAGCACCCGTGATGCCTAGGCCTCTGTGTTTGAATTCGAAAGAGTCGCGAAAGGTATTGAGTCCTTTGCCAATGGGGTTTGCCTCGATTACCTTTGATCGCGACCCATCGGCCATAGCGCGAGAGCGCAGCGAACGCTCCAGGTATTCAATAGAAATGGCGATATGAACTGCAGTGAAATGGAGAGCGAGGAATACCCGTAGAGAGGGGGTGTTGGGAGCTGGTTGAGAGAAGATACAAATCGGGGGATGGGCGTTTGTGAGAGTGAAAGACGGCTGGAACGCAATGAGCTGACCGTGCGACGCAGGTAATGCCAAGCCGGGAATTCTTCGGAGCCAGAGTTATACCATCGGCGAAAATAATTTACCGATCAACTCGGACAACTTCGACATTGAGCATCTGCTCGCGGTGCGTATCTAGGGCTCTCTACAACATCGACCGTTTATGCAGCAGAGCTGGACGGCGTCAGCCTGGCGCTGCAGATCGCAACGGTGGAGTGTATGCCTCGTCTCGCAACGATCGCGAGGCCGGGAGCAGCGCGCGTAAAAGCGGTGTGGTGAAAGCTGATGAGACTGACATTAATGGGTGCGGAGTGGCTATTGTTGGGCTCAGCGCCTCGTCCCCTTGGCGACGGGATGACTCAGCACTCAGCGCAAACTCTCGACCGCGATTCCAACCCTCGACCGCGATTCAAACCCTCGACCGCGATTCAAACCCTCGACCGCGATTCAAACCCTCGACCGCGATTCAAACCCTCGACCGCGATTCAAACCTTCAACCGCGATTCAAACCTTCAACCGCGACCCGTTCAGTGTCACCACAGATCATACAGCGTTTGAGATGGCCGTGGAGCGCAAGTATGACAACGATCATATTAAACAGTCCCTGAAACAAATTAACCCGGAATCTTGGCTTGTTGGAAGCTTAATATTGCGCCGATTACCATATTTTTCAGAGAATGCTGTCTGGAACGACAGCGACGATAACTCAAGCTACGAGTTGAAACAAGCGCCCAATCTCTATGACTGGACGGCCATGGAACTGGACAGCCCCTACATTACACTCATCCACGAAGCTGGGGATGCTTCCGCAGTCTGGTCTATTGGCAACAATGCCTTTTGCAAAGTCAAGTATATTGAGAGGGGCGTCACGCCTGAATCAGTCACTTTGAACTTTGTTCAAGAGCAGAGGCCTAGTTTCAGGACGCCCAAGGTATTACACTACTTCGTTGATAAGGACCGGTCATACCTTTTCCTTGAGAGACTACCAGGTCGAACGCTTGCCGAGGCTTGGCCAAGTCTGAGCATGGAATGGCGGCGCTCTTACGTATCTGCTGTGGTGCGTATCTGCAAGGAGATGGCGGAGTGGGAGGGGAAGATGCTCTCCGGCGTCGACGGCCAAGGTATTCCAGAGTACTACCTCCAACCCCGCGGCGTCGACGACTTCACCTCACTTCAAGAAACATGCGCTACAATTGGGATGGACTGTTCTACTTTCTTTTTCTATCATGCCGACCTTGGACCTTGTAATATCATCGTTGAAGATGAGCCAGAACGTGGGACAATTGGGATCATAGACTTTGAGATTGCAGGCTACTTTCCGCGCGGGTGGATCAGAACGAAGTTCCGCATATCGAGTGGCATGAACTTGCCCCCATCAAGCAAGCAAGAAGACCCATTATGGTGGAGGAGACAGGTTCAGATGGAACTCGGGGTAGATGGGTTTGAAGATTTCACTGAGGAGTGGCAGGCATGGTTGGCAGGATAGTATATTATCAGTCAAACTATAACGAATGTTACAAAGAGAAGACCATTCCCCCTTGAGTGCGTCCTGAGATATGTCCACCAAGTATTCGGTCATGTATGGGATCAACCTGCAAGTGACCGTTACTGGAAGTTAGGCATGATGTGGGAATATTGATACCATTTAAGCGATGGTAGGGAGTGCAGCACCGCAGGTACTATTATCCGCCAATTTTCCTTCACAGTATTTCTTGCCAGATATATTGTTGTACCCGCACTTGGGGCAGGCCACCATGTCAACAGGCGGGATGGGGGTGACGATTGCCATCGGGAATAACGGAAAGATATGATATTGGTAGTAGTTAGATGATCGTGAGAAGGTAGGAGAGGCGATAGGCGATAGTGCTGTATCGTTGCGTTCAAACTTATATATGTCTATCACTGTGTGGCTACGCGGCGCGTGCTGCTCGCATAGGGATGCTGCTGCCTACCACAGGTACCTCGTGGAACATCGCTTCTGCCGTCTGGCCTCGCGCATCGAAGGCGTCGCTCCGGAGGGCGTTTTGATAGGTCGAGATACGACGACATGATACCATTCGACATCTCCGACATGCATGTATGCGGGAGAGAATGGCCGGCTAGACGCGCAGATGCCACAACGTCGGACGCACATCACAGCTTAGAGCGCTCCATGTTCATCAAACAAGGTTCTTCAACCTCGTCGGGCTTGCATCAACCGCAATCGTGCATTCATGTCAGATTCGAACCCAGAGCCAAGACCCCACCAGACCAGAGCGCAGCTCTATGCTATCACTGGGCCGCATCTGCACCCACCTGCGCGCTAATCTAGACCCTTTATTGAATGGTCCATCCTATTGTACGGGGTTATAAGCCAGTGTACGAGCGAGCGCTGATTGGCAGTCGGCATCTAGGATTGACGGCGACCGTGTGTCGGTTAAATAGGCGACGTCATTCTTTAAATGAAGGCCTTATCTTTCCCTCTGTTCCATTGGCCGAAGTAAGTTCTACGCGCCCGCGTTGTCTTACCCGCGCCACCCTCGTCCAGTATTCTTTGGTCGCACTGCCCTTGTCCAGTATTCTTCAATCGCACTGCCCCTGTCCAGTATTTTTCAGTCGCACTGCCCCTGTCCAGTATTTTTCAGTCGCACTGCCCCTGTCCAGTATTTCTCTGTCCAGTATTTTTCAGTCGCACTGCCTTTGTCTAGTATTCTTCAATCGCACTGCCCTCGTTCAGTATTCTTGAGTCGCACTGCCCTTGTCTAGTATTCTTCAATCGCACTGCCCTCGTCCAGTATTCTTTAGTCACCCGTATGGCTTCCTGCGATACCACCAGCTTATTGGAGCAGATCGAGGCGAACATTCTGGCCAGGGATGATACACCATTTGACGAAATTAATGAGCATCTGAAAAAACTCCAAGCGCTCGCCGATGTGTACAGTACGTTTGTATCAACTGCTCATACACTGACGGACCATGCTCAAGATCACATACTCCCGCAAAAGCTAGCATTGAGGGTTAAGAAGATGATCAAGTTTACGTTTGGAGACCCAAGCCGCGCTGCAGATTCCGACAAAGTAAGGAGTGCGCGACTGCGAAAGCTTGACTGTAACGCGTTGAAGTTCTGTGGACTGGCATACAAGGTTAACGAAGTATGCCTACTTTCCGAGCTACACTTCGATCTGCTTCTCGAAAAAGTTACTGAATTTGTCTGTACTCGAGGACTCATAGAGTATCTATACCGGGACGACATCAGCAAGGCTGTCACGACGCAATTGAACCTGGCAGACGAGGAAAGGGATCGAGAATATCAGAAATTCTTGATTGGTAATTTCCATTGCAGCTTCATACGTTGATGTGACTGACAAAGCCAGCAAACATCAGCTCAAGACCGCTGAAAAGGTCGCGTGCAACATATGACGGCAGCGGCACTTATTCCACTACCGTCGTACCGAATGAATCACCATCTAAACGGCAGAAAACTGTGACTGGGTCTTGCCTCTTCGAGTGTGAGTTGAATACCATATATCAATGTTGATGCTTATTCCTTTTGTAGCCTATCTGGGTTCCGAGGTTTTCGTGTTGACCATGCATCAAGTCGAGGAGATCATTCAGTCGGGTCGATTTGGTAGTGATATACGGTTGATAGTGCCAATTTACCTGGAGACCCCGCCATTCATCACAATTCCGATAGCTAATGATGTAGCTATACATCACATGACAACAAGGCTAGCAGGGACGTCATGAAGTCATTTTCTCATCTATAACGTACCTAAATCTAAGTGTGCCTGTGCAGAGGAATACCCATTTAGGGTTCCAACAGATCATAACTAATGGTGTCTCCTTCCCAGCACCACCAAGGTAATCAAATTCCTTTGTATTCTTCCTGTTGTAGATTCTGAAGGCTCCCGAGGCTTGCGTATCAATCAACACTGCTGTCGTTTTTGGAGGCGCTTCCTCGACACCTCGGGCTGGAGGTCTGTGTTCCCATTGTAATAGTTCGCAGCTGTTGCTTCCTGTCTGCCCAGGGGTCAACGTCTGTTTCTGTCGGGAAAACCGAAGCCCTTCTGACCTTGTCTTTGAAAAATTCTAGAAGCAGATCTTTATATCCATCCGGTATTTCGATCCTCTCCACCCTCGTCGCCATTCATCCAATTTGGTCGGCGCGGTTGATAATCGTTGGGGATATCGAGCGCGAATCGTATGGATAATGCTGTGCGTCTGTTCAAGTGACTCTTGCGGAAATTTGGCTGTTCGGTCACGAAACGTAATAGGATGGGTGGAATAAAGACGTTCGTCGGCCAGAAAAGTTTGCCGGAACGCTCGGACCTCCCACGTGTTAGGCTGCACGGCTGCCCAAACCCGATCATGTGCCCCTCATCTGTCGTCATATAGTGTGAGCGTTCCCTCGTAGAAACCACACAACGACCCTTCACAAACAACCGTTGATTCGGTGAACCTTTCCTTCGCTATGAAGATGACCTTACCATCACTGGTAAACGAGTGTCTTTACAACGGCACAACTAAGGTGGAAGATTGCCATGAACCTTCGTGTGCTAGTTCCAAAGACAATCCCAAGGTGCGATGCTTTTTCTGACCTTGCACAATCAACTTATTGATCTTCATTAGAATCAAGGTGCGACTTGACCGGGGTCGTTTTTCGAGTTGCGACTTGGCCGGGGTTGTTTTTCGAGTTGCGACTTGACCAGGGTTGTTTTTCGAGTTGCGACTTGACC
>NW_017253365.1:1556122-1574892 GCF_001642045.1 Paraphaeosphaeria sporulosa
GGGTTGTTTTTCGAGTTGCGACTTGACCAGGGTTGTTTTTCGAGTTGCGACTTGACCGGGGTTGTTTTTCGAGTTGCGACTTGACCGGGGCTATTTCTTCAATTGCAGCTATCTGGTTATACACAGCTATGGTAGGACTGCGAATTGGCATTACTGTTTCTCATCTATGCTGCTCATGGAGGCTCGTGAACATACCACTAGACTTGTATACACGTCGCCAGCAAGAGTTTCACGCTGCATCAGAGCAAGTCGTCATTAACGTCAACAGAAGCTCGCGCCTGTCATTCCTGCTGTACTATTATGCAAACTAGCTATGATCCCCATGCACGAAGCGAGCCCAACTCGATCTAGCTTCCACGCGGCATCATTTTTAAGGCTGCTTGAATGCGGCGATGCCATATATTATGTACCCCGCGAACTTGGTCCAGCATTAGATGGAAATGTGGGTGACGCCTACTGAGCCGTGTCGAACAATGCAGCGGGCTTACAGATGGCAAGGGGCAGCAACAAGGAGAGCGCGGCAAGCGAACGCAAACTACGGGGGGAAGTTACGATTATAGAAGAATTCAGGATCTCCAAGAGCACTGGAGTCAGCGCAGGACCATACAGTTTCCAAAGCCGTATCGAACAATGCAGTGGCTTGCAGGATGGCGAGAAGGCATAGCATTACAGACAATGGTAACTAAGAACGAATGAATTTTGACCGAATGAAACAGCATGTCATTTCCCCAATTCTTGGGGCAAGGCATGGCCCGGCTTGATCTAACTTCCACCAGGCTCGAACCATCAGCGCTATCAGGGTCAGGGGTGCAGCCATAGCGACACGATGCGGCATCCTGCAAGCCTTAAGCGACAATAGATACCCATGCGTGGGTGCTGCATCGTCAATGTAAGGGGGTTTGATATTCTGATGGGTAACGCCGCAAGCCCGTATGTTGTGAATACTAACTGCGTACATATCGACGAAAGAGGGGTCGGTGATCGGACCAGCAACGCCACATTGCGTGAATGCTTATACTGATGTTGATGGCACATGGGGAAGCAGTGCCGCATGTAGGCTGCGGGATATTGATTCCATATAAAACCTCACAATCGTCCAACTAATCTTCCATCTGACGGTCTCATCAGCGACCGTAACAACAGCTACAAAGGTTTGTGATCATTGCCGTCTTAGACAGTACACTGATATCGATATAGATATTATTTAGTAACACATACTGTTCACGAGGCTTGGTCAACATGACCAATTCGGATGATCGGTCGCAGTCCACGCAGCAGCAAGTTGCCACTACAAATGGACAGAATGCGCGCGGTGGAAGCAGCCAAGTTCAAAGTGATAAGAAATGACATTACCAGAAGTAGCGCCCGCTGACCTCTTCTTAGACGTGCCTCATACGCCGGCACCGCCACCAGGTACTCCAAATGCATCTTATCCTCCGAACGATACAACAGTCAATGGAGAACGAAACGGCCAAATCCAGGGAAATAGCAGGGTTGAGCCAACCTCAATCGTTGACCATCTGCCTGTCGGCACTACGGAAGAGAGGAGGCGTTCAGGGGTGGATATCTTTGACCAGGCATAAAGTCAATGAGGGACCATGAACAGTTTCGTCCAATAAGAGCGTGTCTTCTTATGTAAGCAGAAACGAACTACATGAACCGAGCCTTCTCTTCCATCTGCCATCAACCCGTGATTCATCACCATACATGTCGCCATCTAAGATGATACCTACTCATGTCCTTTTGGAGTCAACTCCCCGTCTCGATCAACTTGCGACCTCAATAGACCTGCGCGGCAGGAAGCGTGTTCCTGTAAAGGAGGACACGACATTGTACATATACGACATGCCCGAGCAGTGTGCGGATATGGTCACAGAGATACACTCCATAGTATGTTTAGGCATATCTTTGTGCCATTACACGTTGCTGATCTGCGGACTCTAGAGATCTGCTATTGAAGCTGCAATCGATTGGGCCGACATTCAAAAGCCTACGGTCCTTCCGCAATTCTTCCGCATGACCTCAGGTGTTATCAAGGTCAAAGAAAACCACACGGTTATTATCAAAGCGGTGGGAGATCCTGAAGACCTGGCGGAAGCGAGGCTGAGAAGTTGGCCTTTGTTTCAAGACGAATCTGTCACAGAAACGAAGCCACTCTCAAGTTTGGCTTTGATCCGCCCGCTTGATTCCACACAGGTAGTCTGCTTCGAGCTGCACAACGTGGATTTTCAATTGCTAATGTTTCCTCTTGCACCACGGCAAGTGCCTCCAATACAACACAGAACGTCGGAAAGCGAATGAAGGAAGCAGATAGCAACACCCGCTGACGTATAAGCGCCTCAATAAACTTTGAGTTCTGGTCAATATCGTCATAACCGCGTGGATTTTGAGAGTTTCGCAAGAAGTAATTACAAAAGCGAACCCAAGGTAGATAATTCTGCATATCGCACATAACATTCGCCGATTCTTTATTCGGACCAGCTAGATAACACATCACGGACGGTGTCCGTCGGATGAAGCTCATTCACGTTTCCAAATAAGCTCAACCACCCTAAAATATCCGTTCCCTCGTCCCTGCCTTGGCTCCCTTGACAACCCAGGTTGTCGTCTTCAAGGCTCTTGTCAGGATGTATCGAAATTTCCTCCAACGATGTTCTTCTGTCAGAGCTACAATCTGAAGGGGCGTGTCCTGTAGATCTTCCTACCTTCCATTAACATTGATTCGGAAAATATGGCTTGGTAGCATACCATTTTGCCCATCACCTACTCCTTCAGTAAGATGCGCCGCCATAACGTTGAACGGAGGGCCATCCACAGGCATCAATGAATCCGAGCTGCTCGACGGTTGATCGGATGAAAAGTGACGTTCGTTCAGGTCTGACTGGGGCCAATTCTCAGGCCAGTGTGTATCTGCCCCCCTTTGTCGCGCTATTGGGACAGATTCACAATTCGTCGTGATAGTCTTTGGAAGGCCCCAATGTCTTGGTCTTTTCGCTGACCGCCCAACAGTGTCCTCTAGCCAGGTGAATATTTGGGGCACAGCCTTCGGATCTACGACGCGGTTAGATGGCTTGTTCATGAGAAAATGTCCCAACTTACCCGTCACAGAAGTCAGTAAATTCTCAGCAAGTTGGCGAAACGGTTTAGACACTTCCGATAGTTTGGCCGACAGTGGTTGCTGCAATGCTTCGACCCCATCCTTGGATATTTTGAGCTCCCAACTATATCCATGAATACATTTCCAAACGGTGGAATTTGGACTTACTCGGACGCTGGGACGGTCGTGGGCAGAAAGAAAAGGAACTCAACTCCACCAAGTTTCTTCGCAAGGTTGTTGTACCTACTGCCGGCGGAGATGAAATTCTCAACTGTGCTTTCTGTCGTATCAAATCCGCTCCTCTGCAAAACACGGGCGATTGAAGCTGCTGTGCGACCTTGGCTGTTCAGTATGTAGACTGCTAAACGGGCAAATCTGCGAAGGATATGGTGATGTATTGCCATCTCTTCGAGAACAACACAAGCGATGGCAGCGACGCTCCAGGGCTTCTCTATCAATACATGCTTTTGTTCGCTAGAAAAGCTTCGTTGACCTTGGGGATTCCAGAATGCTACTGTACCACGCTCGACCTGCTTCAGCAACTGTACAACGTCTTCATGTTCCTGAGGACTGTAGTCTCGAATTCGTGATAGCACTCTGGACTTTGCATCCCGTTTCTCACTAATAGTAAATTCAATTTGGTTCGCAAATGCTGCAGAAGATTTTGTAGCTTTTCGGACAGAAGCAAGCACTCTGCGTACTTCGGCGACGAGCTGGGAACTGGCATGAATGAGAGACACTATCTCAGTCTGGTGAACATACATATTGTAGTTGTGATTCCTTGTCTGGATTAGCCAGAGCTGATTCGATCCTCGCAGATAACTCAATCATTTCGCCCTTGAGGTGCGAAGATTTAGGAACGGAGCCGTTAATATCAACAGAATCGACGCTAGGACTTATTCATAGCGCTAAAATGGAGCGCTCCAAATTAGCGCCCCAAATCCAACTAGCCTTCCCACCCTGCACACGCCCTTCGCGTATCCCACAGGGATCCCTATGTGCCTTCCTTTGCAGACGATCGACAGTGCCATGCGAGATGGGAACTGGGCCTGCCATTAGAACCTGCAGTCGTGCTCCCCCATCGATATATATGCACGCTCCCAACCAGGCAAACGACCTCGGCCTTGTTTGCATTCTACGCTGACTGCCTTTCTTCACCGGTTGCATTCCTCCTGCATGGTGTGGCTATCAGCCTCATTCCATTTCCTGCACCATGGATCACTTTGCCATCGGCGGCCATGTTGTTGTTGTTGCCATGATTTGCTTGATTCTATTCCGGCAAGACTGGGGACAGACGAAAGGGATGGTACTGGCTCGCTCGGTCGTCTCTATTATTCTCCTTGTCCTGCCCTACATTGCGTTCATTCCTTTGTTCGTGGAGGAGCAGGCGCCGCAACTAGCCTCACTGGTCCTGCTAAGTTGGACTAGGCTCAACGGAACTATACTCGAGGTGAGAGAGCCGGCCACAAAAGAGATGAACTAACAGAAGGTTAGACTCTATTCTTCTTGAAATTATGGGAACCGGCGAAGACGCTATCTAAGAAATGGCTTCGGATCACTGCGTTGATCCTCTATATCGCCGGTCTATCACAACAGGTCGGAGGCGTTATTATCTTTGCTAAACAGTTCTCTGAACCAATCGTCAGAAAAGCAATCTTTCAGTCGGCCAGCGCTGTATTACATTCGATTGTTGCGATAGGTTGCTTGTTGGCTGCTTGGAAGGTGTCACCGAAATTTTGTCGGTGCTATCTAGCATTCGCACTTTGCTACGGAGCTGCTATAGGCTCTTCTGTCGGTTTCATCAAGATCAGCGATGAATATTGGGCCCTCTTGGTATGTTATCAAGCTCTGAAGCTACTGAGCTCACATCGACAGAGTGAATGTGTCTCGCAATTTTTCGTAATTCTTCTATTAGCCTTATCTCGTCGTATCTTTCGGTGCGTTAAGAAGACCGACCCGGAATTGATAGGGTAAGTGAAGCAGCTTGATATCGTCCACAGCAACCAACACGCGCGACAGGTTAGAACGCGTCATCGAAACTAGTACCACCGTTCCCGAGAGAAAGACTCAAAGCACACACGATGACTGGCCTTGGGACGTATGAGCATGCAAATAGAGTTGACCATCTTCTTACAGCGACTATAACCGTAGCCGCAACGTGTGGGATGCCGCCTACGCCCCCAACATCTCGCGGCCCCTAGCTTTGATTAAAAAGCTATTCCACGCTCCTTGCAAGCTACCACAACAAAGACCTTTAGCAGCACCGCGTAAAGGTGGATCTCTTTTGTATACTGCCTTCACGCACAGGATCGATTTCATAGCATATACATTGATTTTGATGTCTATAAACTGTAATTGCAAATGCTCTTCAATTTGCCTCATCGATTCAATAGTCTCCACTACAGTTTGAGCCGAGAATCGAGTTACTGATCATGTGTCTACCCATCAAAGCCAAGCCATTAGATGCGAGGGTGCGTCGTGTTATTACTCCAAGCCACTTGCGTCTCCAGATACATTTACATCCATCAGGCTGCGTTATGCGGAGCGGCTAGGATATATGGATGGCAATTTCCCTCGACCCTCCAACCAACCTACTTATCCCTCAAGGAATCGACCACGATGCGAGTCACAGAAGCGACGCAATTGGATGAGAACTACGTGGACGAAGTGGATTCTCAAACCGCTGTGAACCTTGGGCATCAAACACGCACACAGGTATGGAACGCATGCCGAAAGCTCAGTTATTGCTGACAAGCAATAGTACCCGAAGCTCATCGAGCAATGCGTCCCTGCAATCAAAACACTTGGAACCCGCAATCTGTACCTCAACCATGCCTCGCATTACTTCGCTCCTACGTTCTTCGATGATATGCACAGCGAGCCCGAGCTTAAACGGTTCGCGGGACTACATATCGAGGAATGGACAGATGTGGAGGCCACCGCTTGGCTAAGCTGCGGCCCTAAACTGCCTTCGTTTCCAGTCGACGTCCACTGGTTCTCGGCTCGGGACAAGGAGCTACTGAAGCATACTCACTATCATTCATCGGAAATCGTCAGTGCAGAGTCTCTTCCATTAGGGATGAAGTTTATCGATCCCAGCTACATGTGGCGCTGCGACAAATTCATCAGCGAAATCCTCCATGGCCATACCGCGGTGTTCAGAAAGAGATGCTTCAATAATGACAAAACGGGGATCTTTTTAGGAGAGTTGTTTCAGCTTATGAAAGATGTCCCAGTGCCACACCGACTCATTAACGACACTCTCCGCCTTATAACCGTAACCTATATCATGGGACGAGCAATCACTCTCGACCACGTCTCTGGAATGTCAAGCATTCCAAGAACCAAAGGATTTGGAGCCGCTCGCCTGATCAGTCACCAGATCAAACATCCCTTCCATGTCCTCCAGAAAACCATCGTAGAAACGACAACATTACGACTGATGCAGACCATCGTATCGCCCAAAGGCTGCGACGATCTGCTCGCGGCATTCATATGTGTGATAGGCCTGAGTATGGTGACTGAAGAACAGCAGGTAACCTACCTGGAGACAAATGTGAAGATTATGGGGCGAAAGGCCTCGACCGTTCTGGCAGACTCCGGGTGCGAGGATACAGAGTGGTTTGTGACAATGGTGATGCGAATGTTCTTTCACCACGTAGGTGACCCGCGAGAAAAGGTCATCAGTGATCCTCAACGTCCTGCTTTAGTCGAGTTTGTCGATGCAGTATGTCATCTAGTGGAAAAAAACTGTAAGTTTTGGTATTTCAGCATGAGAAAAAAAAGCGCTAAGCATGATCAGACGCGTTGCTGGTGTGCCGGAAGAAGAACCCAGTATCGAACATATCGTTTCGAAATCTAGAAGAAAATTCACTGAGGCTTGTGGGCCTATTTCTGCTTACAGCATTCAAATATGATGGCAAAATCGACCACATCGACGACACTGGCGACGACAGCACAGTGGCGATGGCGCCCATTGCAAATCTCAAGGAATGTGCATGGTGGAAGAAGAAAAGATTCCGTTAGAAAATGCCCAAGTTGTCCTTGTGCCCACCAATTGCAACTCGTCGTGAAAGTGAATGTACGCAACAGGAAAGTGGTAGAGTCTCGGGCATGCAGCTAAAGCATCGTGTCAGCATAACGCTAGCGTTATCAACGGCTAGTCCGGCAGATCGGTAGGGTGAAATATGCGGGTGGCGTCCAATATCGCATTTGCATGAGGGGTCCTGCTTTTAGTAGATTTGCATAAAGCGCGGAAAGTCCCAGGCGTTTCCTGGTTTCTAGCTACTGTCACATCGCGTACAATCGTTTTGCCCTCCGATATGCCTTACCCAGGTTTCAAAATTCCGGACCAATTCAAGTATCTAGGGTCTTATCCACTCCAGGATGGCAATATTTGTGTTAGGTATGCCGATTGTGTCACTGGTATCCATCCGAATCTGCACTGCATCACGATTCTCAATCTCACAAATGAAACCTCAGGTCGGGGCTGGAATATCAAACACTGTGAGATGTCTCAAAGCGACCATGGGAGACTCTGCATACAACTGAACATCAAAAATGAACTTGCTACTGGAAAAACAAGTTATAGCGACAGTGACGCCAACGGACTCTCTTGTCTCAACGACTTGAATCACCCAGGAATGCCGGAACTTATAGCGACACAGGAGCAGGAGCTTCTCTACGAAAACTTCCAGTCATTCGAAGTTACTGTCAACGGAACCCGGATGCACGTTTTGGGAGACATAGAGGCTATTAACGGCAGATTTACCGGCCGTTGCCCTGTCATAATGAGGCAAATCGGTGGAGGGCTGGTACGTTCCTATAGCTGGCTTCTTTCGATCGTCAATCTAACACGGGCAGTGCTGCAATAAAGTACCGTTTCCCCCTTGGGAAAGGCCGCACCAAAAGCACCTCCATCGACCTGGGATGTTCATATTCACCATGTACCCTAGACTTGCCCCCGAGGACGACTTTAGCGGAATGCTAGAGGGTTGTAACGAATTCGCAACTTGTTTTGAGGCTCCAAACTTTCCAAAGGTCGAAGCAGAGATTAAAAAGTTGTTCCCAACCATGAAGGCGACGCTGCAAGATCAGTTCTTTGCTATTTCAGACAGTGCAGGGGCTCTCTGGTCGGTAATCACGTTACTGTCTCATCCCGGCGTCAACATTCGGTCTGGTGAGTTGTGGTGTCCAATGGCGGGACTTTACAGAAGGAAACTGGGACCCTATCGTGGAGTCAACATCAGTGCCAAACAGGCAACCGACAGCGGCTTGAACTGGCTTGATGATGCGAGCAGGATCCGACCAGGGCATCGTCCAGGACGAGGAAGAACTCCTCCACTAGGTATGGGAGTCCTGGCAGTGAATGCTACCTGGACCTACTGCAAGGACAGAGATGAGTTGAAACCGGTGCCCTTGTTAGAAGTGCTCACCCGGTACTTCTCCATTCTGGAGCTCGCAAACATGGTCGACGCGTCGAACTACTATCATGACGTTGGGAAGGATATGGTGTTCGACCCGAATCTTCTAGTTGAGCCTGTTCGTATCTTTGAAAGACTCGGGGAACGAATGAACAACATTGGCGTACGATACTTGCCAGAAATGGACGCACTGGAGTTCATCAAGGAGAGATCCTTGCCACAGCTGTACCCACCCCGGAAACCGCTAAGGTTGGCAATAGTCCATGGTACAGAAGACGTCAATTGTCCATTTGAAAACGCAGAACAATTGGCCATGTTTTTCCAGCGGGTTGGGGCGGACGTACGATTCGAGAAAGTGCAGGGCGCCCCTCATGCGTTTGATGTGCCGACCGCGGATTCCGGAACAGGGAGGAAGTATGACTTTGACTACGAAGAGATGCACCAATGGTCAGCGGCACCGATGGAATGGAACGAGACGGCTGTGTAAACCGGCGTTATGCCTGCCAATGCTTAATTCCAATCTAGCATGCAGTTCGCTTAGGGTCGAGATGATAACCCTTTATAATTCATTGTGCCTCCTCAACTGTATCACGTCCATGCTCTGCTGCAGATGGTACACCATCGGTGCAGTTGTCAATCTTGAGGTGGCGGATGTCCCATATGTGGGGAACATGCAGAGAAAACATGGTACGTTATGTATATTCTCGCCTGAATATAGCTAATCACCAGAACGCTTAGCTAAAGTTAGCATGGCTCCTGAGAAGGGAGGTTCGAAGGATACAAAGATGGCTTCACCAAATTGTATGAAAATTGGTCAAGTCTTGAACCCGACACCAGCATACCAACGAAACGACAACACTCAGCATCAAAAAGAACTGAAATCCACGCTAGAAACATCTGATGCTTCTGCGTCTCGTTCATTCGGGAACCAGCAGGCCGAAAGAGAACATGCAGAAGCGTCAAGACAATATCAAGAATCACAAAGAATGAAACTAATGGAGAGCAATACCATAAACTTGGACGAGTACACCCACTATTTGGGCCCCCAACAGAAGGAATATGACAAGGGCTTACATTTGAAACAGAATTGGACTGTATAGGATCCACTCCCCCGTGTCAGACTGGAAGGTTTCACGATTCCCGCAACAACAAGAGTGGGAGAGGTGGTGCAAACCGCGCAAACATCACCAGTAGAAAGAAACCCACCAGGAAAAATTCACATATTCGAATGCACCCAGGAGCCACATGCTTCGGCCGATTTCGAGATACTCAGGAGGTGGAACGAAAACTAGACGATTCAAAAACTTAGAAAAGGGATAGTTCGTCTTGGTGACTGGATTATCAGTGCGCTCGGTCGATCCCGTCATGCAGACCCGCCCAAAAACCCTATCCAAGATTCCACTTGCCTTGGTAGTACTGTGAGTCAGCTTCTTCACAGCGTTCCTGATATAGCTCCGACTCTGAAGAAAACCCTGGAATCCATACTTGAGCAGGTAGGATCTATCGCAGCATCTGAACTGCAATACACACAGAGTATTTTCCCTAGAAGACTACACAATCTCAGAATTACCTCTTTCTGGAATTTGACTATCAATGTCCAACAGGGGATCGACACTGAGTACGGTGCGGCCTTCGAAGCCGTTGGCGTTCTAAAGGCATTTGAACGTAACATAGGAAGAGGGACGTACATCCTGCTACTGGTGTACGTGGGTGTAGACTGCAAGGTGAATGTGAATGCAGAACAACTTCACGGAGGTCTGATCAAACTCAAGGCGGAGATGCTGAGATAGAAGCGAATGAGGATTGAGACTTGTGCGGGGGGCTCTGCGTGCTCAATGCTTGGTACGATACCACGGCCTTTCTAAACAAAGCTTCTAACGCGACCTTTACTGTTACCCGCGATATGATATGACAAGGTCCATACTACATTGCCTATCTTGGCTTTGCCTCACTATCGATCACGTGCGGACAACGCCCACTGGTCAGGAAAGACATCCGTCATGACCCGCATCTGAACGGCGCATTGGCCCCAAAGCACACCTGCGGCAAGAAAGTATTGAATGAACGCAGGAGTCATTATGCTGTGATTGATCGACATGGTTGGAAAGAGTTCGGACTTCTGGACTGCGGCGCTTAAGCCGCCGCCCCTAAGGTGCTCGATCGAAATCACGCATCATAGCAGGCGCAACCTCAAGTAGTTAGTGAATTCCGGCTCACCTCGCATAGTCCTTGCAGATTGCTGGCCGTATTACGAGCTTACTTCTGACCACGAGCGAATAAGAAAGACGGCTCTCGCTCATCACCTCCTTCGCCCTTCTATCACCGCCTTGTTCTACTGATGTCTTTCTACCCATCACCCATTCCGTTCGTTGGATCATGGCCTACCACCCAATTTGAAGAAGGCCTGCAGCAGGCCATGGGAGGATCAAGAGTCGCCCCGCTGGGTGACGGGCGTATGGAAAAAGTCCAGTGGTCGCGAGACGAACAATTTGTGAGTCTACTTTCTGATCCTCGGATATAAACAGCCTCTAAAGAGAAGTTACAAGCACCCTATCTTCATCCTCGACAAGCATAGCGCGATCCGAAGCCCTATGAGTATCTCCGCTCTTGCTAGAATTCTGAGCGAGCTTCGATATCAAATCCCAGCACATTTCAACCTTTTCTCCACTTGGATTGCGCAGTTACAGGAGGCAGCACCCACGCCGAGCTTCGATGACCAGAACATAGAAGATGTGCTGACGAGATACCTGGACTCGACGATCGATATCCGAAAGAAAGAAGGAACTCTATACGGAAAGGCGATGAAAGTAACGGGTAAGCTAATAACGTACGGTCGTAGCAGAGACAACTACATTCTGGTAGTCGAGATCCAGAATGAAGGTCAAATGGGTATAGAGGTTTGCCCACAAGAGTACCGGGAAAGAATCACCTCCATTGAACACCACTACGAAATGGCTCCACCATACAGTCTGGATGACACCACTGGCACTGCAAGTGACATCTCTACACGCCTTGTGTCAACTTCTTTCACAATAAATCCATACGAGGACGCTATTCCCGAAGCTACATGTGAGCTGCCTTTCACAGTTGAGGATTATTCGCAGACTCCGGACGGATATGGCTTTTCCACTTTCCGCATTGACGGCAAGCCACACTCTCGGCGAACATCAGCATGCATTCGATGCAGACGCTTGAAGGCAAAATGTGATTGGGAAGCTAAAGCCCAGTCCTGCTCAAGATGTGCTAAAGCCAGGACAGGCTGTCTTTTTTAATAGCCGAGTTTGATAGTGCAAGAAAGCTTTGGACCGATACGTAACCCTTTACCCCTCGCATATTGGCCGATGTCATCTGTATCTTCATTATGTAGCGGCGCTCAAACCTCTAAGGAATGCTGGTGCCTTCATGCATACAGATTTGCTTCCCACGGAATGCCACTGAACAAGCCCAGTGCTTCTCCACGAGAATTCGTTTATCTGAGCTGAAAATGGAAGTCTGCGTATCAAGTGGTTGATGACATTCTAGCTGATTAACGGGACGCTCCTTCCACGTTCTCATCTTGTTTGGCGGGTTTTTTGAGTGACGTCTAGGCTCAGCTGACCCCAAACCCGTAAATCGTACCGTGCCGTGCTGTGCCTGTATGCATCTAACTTTCTTGTATGCAGTACAAAAGCTCTGATCTAGCTCACTTATGCATGTATTATTGCGTGCACACGGTCTGGTCCGGTCCGCATCGTCTGGGCATCAAGCGTTTGCCCTGAGGAATAGGGTTAGTTCGGCAGTTCATGTATTGCAACCGTGCGGCTGACGTCACATCAACCCATTATCGAGTCATCGATAGAGTATAATTAAGCCTGGACCCATCCGGAGTTTCTGCCATCTGATTGCTGGCCCCTCCAAATGAGCAATCATCAAAGCGATTACGCACGTGAACAAAGGCTCAGGGTAGGAAAGCAGAGTAACTTCCACTGAGAATAGCATCTCTCGATCGCCTGCTAAGTAGTGATGGTCGGTATGCGTCTAAAGTGGTAACAACGCACGATCTTTGTCCCTGACAGGTCAAGAAAGTCTCGTATCGAAGCTTTCATATTTCCCACAATGCTTGCCTTAACGGCCATCCCATGCGTAACGTGGAAATATCGAACTACCCGCGTGGTGGAAGTGCGCAGGACGCTTACATATGCTTGAAGGGAGGATGGTAGTTTTGACATCTTTTAACGCTTACAGAAGGTAATAATTCCATTCAGGGATAGGGTTCGGGTACATCAATATATTGGGCCAAGGCTCAAGGAGGAGCGGAGCGATTAAGCTGTTATGCGTTCCGTGCTCGCCCGCAGGTCAAGAGTCCATTGCACCTGGAACCTGAGATGAGCCTTGGGGGCAGTTTGGATTTGACTGGGAAGACTCACGAGTCGACTTTGATGACACAAGATCAACGTAACTGACAGGTAAGTTGGACTATCGAAGACTTCAGACTATGCTGAATGTTCAGACTCCATGGATTCGGACAGTATGCAACCTAGTAGCACAAAATTGCTTGGGGTCCCGCCGGCACGACCAACAGCCGTCCCCACTGCGGCAACGCCGAACATTTCCATTGCTCCGAAGCAACCCTTCGATGTCCAACAAGATAAACTCACGATAAATCCCAATGGACTCATACGAATACCGCCCCATATAAACCAGTTACTGGGATCCCGTCCTGTTGAAGAAACGCTGTCTTGCTTCCAAGTGTTTCACAAGGCAGATGGTTTTATTCGGTCGGGAGGAGTTAACCCGATCATCGAGAAGGCGTTGGAGGATAGTAAGAGGTATATGAAGTTACAGGCACTTGTTGCACAAGGCTGTGCCTACCAGTACGAAAGGGCGGAGATTCGTGGAGGGTCCGGAGTAAAGGCACAGGGCACTTTATTTCAGTTTGCTGTTGGGCCGACTCATGTCAGTATCCAAATCGGCGAAGAGCAACTTGGATTGCCTGTAAAAGGGTTTGTCAATGGAACATATAGCTTGGTCTTATCCCCAAAGGTACCTTTTGAAGAAAGCTAGGGAGGCTGCATTCTTTCCCAGCGTTTATTTCCAGCTTACGTTGATATAACGGACATGTCTGCGAGCAGCGCAGAGCTTGACAAGATCACAGGCCCTCATGGTGTATAAGCTACATGCATAGATTTGCCACGTTCAAATGCACTCTCACCATGAAGAATCGTAGGCTGATCCCTACTCGCAAGTTCCCGGAGCGGCTGACCCTCTCGATGGACCGGGCGCCCCGCATGCCGTTGGACGGTGCTCACCTTCTCCTAGCCGCCTCGGCGTCCGGCGACGCCCAGTAAGGTCCCCTTATCTGCATATGTGGAACGGCACGTCGGCTAGGGCTGAACGACCTTGAGATTCATGGCAACAATGGAAGCGATTCTAGCCCGACATTATGCGTCATACTGCCGGATCTTGCCGACTTAACGTTTGGTGAGCCGGACGTTGAGATAAAAGTGCAAGTACAAGATTCTGACGATGATGGTTCAGTCACGCAACTATTTCGCTAGTTCAAATGACTGGCACTGCTTGGTTGAGACTACCGAGACATCTCTGTTTGCGATTGTCGCGTACTGTCATGACCGAACACACCGCGGTCGTATGATTACCGGCCGTTCTGAGAATTCTTCCTTCCATGATACCAGATATTACCAGCGCCCAGTACGATAAGCAGCAGTAGGTGAGACACAACATCAGGAAATTCGTTCCGTGATGCAACCACAACCCAACATACGATAGTGAAAAGCAAGAACCCTAAGCTACGCAGTGACTTCTGCATAACAGCAATCGGTATCATGACTGTTACTGACAAAGTAACTACGCTAAGTGCTTGCGGTGCTTGCGGTGCTTGCGGTGAATCTTCCATCGTTAGCAATGATGAATCGAATACCTATCATATGCATACATACACATTGCTGCGATGGTAGTGAGGTCACTGCTGCGTGCAAATCGATAGATTGGCGAGACTCGGGGGACAGATCAAATCGCAGAAGTATACAGGCAGCGAGCAGCTTCTTTAGAAGGAATCTTGCTCTCCTCCTGCATAGGCGCTTTGACTGCTTCTCGCTATCTGCAAGGTCATCCCGGAGCGATCGCAGCCATAGAAATTAAGTGGCAAATCCCACGGTCCACAGCACCCCAAGCGGATCTATGCATGCATATGGGTATGCCGATGCATTTTGCGGCACAGTTAATCTGATGTGGCCGCTTGCAAACGAGGGGAATGTGACGGCACCAACATTCAGGCAAGGACACAGGCTTTGACCTTCCTACCCCGCTGGTTGATGTGCCGCTCACTGTTCGCCCCCAAACAATAGTTCCTAACGCTCGCACCTTCTGGTGGCTCCTATAGGCGCTGCACCTTTCATGCCGGGAGAGCGGGAGGACCAGTTCCGTGTGCTCACAAGGCTACTGTTGGACCAGCAACCCTACCGTGATCTATCTGAGGCAACGATGCTGATGAGTCTGTGGGAGGCCCATGCGGAGCAGCTTTGCAGTACCGCGGAAACAAGCCAAAAAGATCCATGCCCCTGGTCGCGCCGTGAAATGTTGAATTCCGACCCTTAATAGTGCCAATGCCGCTCACACGATCCAAGCCCGCGCACCATTCTTGAACCCTCGGCGGCAGGCTCTTGCTTCGTCTCATCTCCTCCGTCAACGAAAACTACAATGCAAAATAATGCGAGAAATCACTCACGAACATTGGATGCTTCCTCCACTCGAGCAGAAAGCAATGAAGATTGGACCCAGATCAACGACAGGAGAGCGCGAAAAAGGGTGCAGAACCGGTTGAGTCAACGTAAGACTCCGATTCTCAGTATCAAATTCATATCTGACTTAATAGGTACTTACCGTGAGAAAATGAGGAGGAGGCTCGAAGACGCCAAGAACATAAAGAAGAGGCTCGAAGACGCCGAGGCTGCGCAGAAGGCTGCGCAGCCGCCAGTAGGGCCTCTACCAGTGCCACCTAAGTCCCGCTCCGACCAACAAACTCTCAGGGCACAGGACTCTGGCCAAGTGGCTCCTTCGTCGTCCAGCGTGCACTACCTCTACACGAATACACCCTACAACTCCTTACCGCCCATTGACTCATCTTACGCCTATACACATCCAATCTCACCTGAAGATGATATCCAGCCATCAAACTTGGGACGACACAGGCTTGGATACGCTTTCTATGATGCCTTCAACGCTGGCCTAGACCCAGTCGACCAGCTAACTCTACAAACCTTCGGCCAACCTACTGAGGGTTCCTTGATCAATTTCGAAGAGGGACAACTAAAGGGAATCGCAGAGGGCCCTATCTCCATTCTCGACAAGCATAGAAGAGCTCCGCACGATCAAACAGACATTCCTAAACTGGCTCAGATCATGAGCGAAATGAGATACAACATTACAGTACATTTCGAACTGTTCTCCTCTTTTATTGAGAGATTACAGCAGGCACTACCCGAGCCGCGCTTCGACAATCAAGCTTTTTGGTATGTGCGAGTACTGCTGGGGAAATACCTAGATCAGATGATTCAGGTTCGAAAGGAGAGGGAGACTCTATACGGAAAGGCAGTGAAAATGAAGGGTAAACTAAGAACGTTTGATACTACAGAGGACACCTATACTCTAGTGATCGAGACTTCGGGTGAGAAGTTCAATGGGATAACTGTCTATGCAGACGAGTACTGGAAAGGAATCGCCACGATTGAAAGATACGTCGAAGATGTCCCACTCAGTCACTCTATCGACTACACGCCCTCAACGGCATC
Source organism: Paraphaeosphaeria sporulosa (assembly GCF_001642045.1). Classification (NCBI taxonomy): domain Eukaryota; kingdom Fungi; phylum Ascomycota; class Dothideomycetes; order Pleosporales; family Didymosphaeriaceae; genus Paraphaeosphaeria; species Paraphaeosphaeria sporulosa. The sequence goes on from NW_017253365.1 coordinate 1,572,430, forward strand.
CGCTGACGATCCATACGTGTACCTCCAGCTGTAGAGGCATCGCAGGGCAACGACGGCATGTTTTCGATGGTAGGAAGATAAAGTGCGATTCTGTTGGACGACAGAGCTGCTCAAATTGTGTTGGAGCAATGGAAAGGTGCATTCTCGCAGCGTAGTTTTCATTGTGTATGTACTTAATGCCTTTCAAGATTAATACGACTAGGGATGTAAGCTAGCATGTGGTAAGCCTTGCATTAGCTTATTTCACTTGAAGCAGGAAGTGGAGATGGATGTAGTGGTACTTTCTAGACTGATACAGCTCTTTCCATGATTCTAGGCCTTGGACGTTTGGTTCTATGGAACAATCATGATCTGTGTTCTAGATCCTTCGAAAAGGACGTTGGGGTGAATTCAAAATACAGGAAAGCTGTTCCCATCCAAGCAAGCCAACTCTGGAACAACATTGTCTTTACACTTATGCGCTTCCGAAGTTGTTTTCTTACTGTTATTGTCGCCCAAGAGACATACTCCTGATCCCTTTGACGTGGACTTTGGGGCACATGTTAAGTATTACGCTTTACTAATAAGTAACGAGGTATGTAAATCTTCGTAAGGGACATAACTAAGCTCATCGTTGGATTTAGACGCCGCGATAGCACACATATTCCATTTTAAAAGGAGTCGAATACTTGTCTGCGTGGCCACCAGAAGATATCAAAACTTGAGCTTAAGTGCAGTCTATAGCTAGAATTGGGCGAATACAATCTCTATACTTGCGCAAAAACCGAATGTGACGCTCACCCCGAATTAATAACAATAGGGTCACGCTGCTGATAGTGCGTCAGTGACTCTAATCAGTGACGATGATACATATGCTGAGAATCCCTGGCGCCTTTGGGATAGGTTCCAAGCTAAGGATTTTCGAAGACTTTGCGACGGGCTGGGGAGGCTTTCTTTTCCGTCTCCACTGGCAAGATCCATTCACCGCCTCGCTACACAGCATTTGTCTTCCAGAAAGAGTAGAATGACAGAGCGAACAATTGCCTTCATTGAAGAGGCACTGGCAATTTTTAATTGTCACAGGGACATCTCGTGCGACCTCCAAGCGCCGATTGACGAAGTTACCATCAACCGCGACCCGTCTACTACATATCTGAGTGACACAGAAGTGAGACTAATGGCGCAGGAGGAGTTCCATTTGCTCAGAGGAATACGCTGGCACGTATGGAACGACATTATCCGGGATCACTGTGAGAATTCGTAGATAAGAAGCTTGAATTGTTACACACATCCTACAAGATCTCTGATTGACTCACAATGCACCTCCCAGCGTTTAGATCCGCCTCAGCTATACACAATAAATGATGGCATCCCAGGGCAAGTACGTACTCGCGATTCTCCTGCCAAAACGTCGACAGAATACCATCTGCTCCTAGAGTCCCGGTAACAAATATATGAGTTCCAATCATTGCAGCCATCCTGCGCTCGTGATAGATAGCTAATTGGGGGTTACCAAGCTCTACAAGGGCCCTGATCGCCACAAGGACATCGTTGAGAGCGGAACGTATGGCAGATTCGAATGCTGGCGGGTGATTCGCCTGGTGTATGCTCCGACTTAGTTTCATTGCTGCGTCGGTGAGATTAAAAATCCGGCATTCCTCGTCGTGCGCACCTGTGATGACAGCGGCAAGAATTGGGCCCAGTACTACGTTAGTATCGCGAATCTCCACGCGGAATTGTTCATCCAATTTTCTGAGCACACCAACGTGGTCAATTGGTGGCAGTGCTACATGTTCATGAAGTTGCCTTTGAGATTGAGACGAGTCTGTGGAATAGGAAGGGGGCGGAGACTGCAGAGTCACACGCGGCCTTGACCGCTGAACCAAGTTGTCAATAAAGCTAATAGCTTTTCCTCTTCTTTTAGAGGCCATTACCGTGGCCAGAATGTGTAGGCTTTGTTGAACGCTGAAAGAAACTGTAAACTAGCTCCCACATACAGTACCTTGCAAAACCGCCCTCACCCTTTGCGCAAGCGGAATTCTGTAGCACCCATGTCAGCTCAGGGTGATCCTTGCTGGTCTCAACCAATCATAGAATACCAAGATCCACTAGCTCCAAGCAAGCTAGCTTGCACTCGCAATACACGTGCAGTTACTGTACAAGCTATGATTCTTATCTGCCCTTAACAGCATGTTCTTAAGCGTTCACTCTAAATGCGCATCTACCAACTCTGCCTCCCATTCTTCCAAGGCTGCTAAAGATGACTTGAGATCAGGGTGACTAGCTTTTAGCACTCGCTGACGCTGCCGCACACACTGCCTCATCAAGATAACAGCCTCTGCACTCCGGCCTTGTGCTTTGCACGTGAAGGCTAGATTGGCCATGCTGCTCAGCGTGTCTGGATGGTCCGCTCCCAGCTTCTTCTTGCTCGTCTCCATCACTTGCACAAACAGCTCTTCTGCTGCATCCCACCGCCCTTGATTC
>NW_017253365.1:1577144-1584831 GCF_001642045.1 Paraphaeosphaeria sporulosa
GTATGTCGACGCCAGGTTGTTTATGCTGGTCAGCGTGGAGGGATGGTCCGCTCCCAGCTTCTTCTTGTGAGTCTCCATCACTTGCACCTCTAGCATCTCCGCGTCGTCCCATCGGCCTCCAAGTTTATATACTAATCCAACCATTGCTACACTCCGTAGCGTGTCCTCATGCTCCTCCCCTAGCACCTTCTGCCGCGTCTTTAGCGACGCCATGGCTAGCTCCCTCGCCTCCGCTACGTTGCCCCGCTGCTCTGCATACCATGCGGCGTGATATAGCAGAGCAGCCCACTCAATCAAAACCCGCTCGTCCTTGGGCCGCTGCTCTGCAGCCGCTTTGACATGCGCGAAAAGAGGTCCGCACACTGCCCAGTTCTCGTATGCGCCTGTTGGAAACGCTGCATTGAGCTTGCCGATGAACTGCTGCTTCCACCGCTCCAGCCTGCTGTTTGCTGCTAGCCACGTGCGTGTCGCGAGCTGCACAAGCGCATGCATTTCGAAGCTGGTGCCTCCTATCTCGTCTGAGACAAAGCAGAAGTTGCGCAAAGCTACCACATCGTCTTCAAAAGTATCCTCGTCACTCTCAACACTCGTGCTAGACTGTGATACATCGTCCTCCTCTACGTCGATATCGGCGACTCTTGTCGGCCCTTGCTGGTCGCCATCATTGTTCTCCTGCTTGCCTCGATGTCGCAGGAGCTCCTCAGGTATCCCCTGCCGATCGAAGAAGCTCATCAGCGACAGTAACTCGGCCGCCGACGGCCGCGTCTGCTGTATGTACTCGAACGAGATCTGCCACGTCACGATGATCGAGTTCGTCGCCTCCCAGTCTCGCCGCAGCTGTCCGTCGTCGAACTTGAGAAGGCTTGTTCGCTTTCGCTCATTCTTCCTGTAATCGTCCAAGTATCTCACAACTGAGTATCGGGGTGATCTCTGCAAGATGTACGCTGCTGCTTGCACGATAGCTAGCGGCATGTACTCTAACGCTGTAGCTAGCTCAGCGATACTGCTACTATCGGCCTGCGTTCCTAGCTTCTTGTGCAAAAGCGCCCGCGCACTATACATATCCATTGGCCTTATAGCAACAATGTCGCGCAGCTCCACTAGCTTCAGGGCTGCTTCTTTATTACGTGTTGTGACAAGCACCGACCCGCGATCGCAGTGCGGAATGTACCCGCGCAACGGTCGGGCCCCCGTCTTCGGGTTCCCAGCTGGGCGCTCGACCAAAAAGCCGGCATCGTCGACGTTGTCTAGCACGAGCAGCCATCGATGCTTGCACCCTTGTAGCCAGTCGTGCACTAACTTAAAGATGTTCGCCTGCGGGTCCTGCCGTCCAGCGAGCTTGACCCGGTCGGCGATGTCGCGGTAGCTCTGCTCGAACCGGGCGGCGTTGCTGGCATGCGCCCAGAACACCCACGTCTCAGGCGACTGCGCATGGGTGCGGTAGGCATGCTCGATGGCGAGCTGCGACTTGCTTTTTGGTTGTCAGTGTTCGGTGCTGCTGAGGCTGACCCGTACGCTACCCACCCAACGCCACCGAGGCCGACGAGCGCCGTCCATGAGTTTGACGCAGTGCATCTTGTTCGAAGGTCTTCGAGTATCGTTCCCCGTTCGACAAAGTCATCATCGCACCCAAACGGTATCACGATCGATGGCTCAGGTGGTGTCTCTGGTTGTGCTAAAGCGGGGCTATGGTTAGCGCTTGCTTGGACCTTGCGAACCTCAAATCCTTCCGTAACCTACCGGTAGCGTAATAGAATGACGCTTGGACCGGGCCATTGATGGTGCCCGCCTGGAAGCCATTATTGTCGTCGCCGAAGGCTATTCCAGAGTTCATGGCGTAGGCTGGAGTAGGAGAGTGATAGTGTCTTTGAGCAAGCTTCAGCTCGGCTGAGAAGTGGTGCAGCCTGGCGGTAAGCCTTGTGTCCTGGTCATTCAGGCATCCCGATCTGCCGTCTTTCTCAGTTCTCGCCCGGTGAAGCGTAGACAGTGAACCTAGCTAACAACTTGTGCAGCGATGCTATCAAAAACCTACAAAGCTTGCATTCTTATCTCCATGCTGGCCAGGTAGGAAACTAGATCGAAGCGTTCTCTATATTTTGTACAGGTTCGCCGAGCAGAGACTGCAGCAATGTGACGCGTCCCAGATCGAGCTCTTCACAGATGGAACATTGGCAGAAGTAAGCAACGAGGAGTCCAGATGCGCGAGAGCTAGTGTTGACGCACTTGTAAACGATCACGACTAACGATGCAGAGATACGCAGGTGGTCAATATGCCTAGAGCTGGCACAACGCTTTATTGTCGCTGAGCAGCCGCGCCTACGAAACATCATCTGCAAGTCTAGTGCTCCCCGCGCTCATTGTACGCTATTCTATACAGCTCAGCCCATCTTGGAATGTCACTTATAAAACGACGTGCTACGCCCATCTTCACACCTTGCTGGATGTAGAAATCAGTATCCTGGTCCTCATACACTTGCTCCAGATCGAGCATTTCCTGCAAGGTAGCATCACAGGCTTTTGTATATTCGACCTTCTGCGCCTCGTTAACAACGTTCGACCGCTGCCACTCGCTGTAGGCCACAACAGCCACATCACGAGGCCCAGGTATGTTGACGCTGGCGCGATCTGAGTGAAGCTTCCCAGAGATTGGGGTATCGCTTGTCAATGGCGTCGACGGGGACCTGTTAGATGGAGACGGCATCACATTTGTGATGGTGATGGGTGGGAAGCCTGGCGTGGCTGCGCTGGCGGCCGTAGACCGTCGCTCGTGCCGCTGCTGTTCCTCGGCGTACAGCTGGCTGCGGACCTCGTCAGGCACAGCGTCGTGGCTGTCCAAGACGTAGCCCTGCTGAACAAGCCCGATCAGGGTCTTGAGATGGTGGGTCCGTAGCCTGTAGTGCTTCTTACCGAAGGGATCGCGCCAGCAGTGAGGACCCAGATTGCATGGCGGTCCGGGGCACCGCATCAAAGCATACACGTCTCGCCAGACGGACGAGGCCCCGCTGGACTGCTCTGCATCGAGCTGGCTTGCCCGATCAGCGAGCATCCTCTGCGTAGCTGACGAGCCTCTTGCTTGTCCTCGACTCGTGTTTGCCAACGTGGTCGGCGCAGGCTCTGTGTAGTTAAAAGAGAGGTCAACCCTGAGCTTCTTACCCGAACGGAAGAGCTCAGCCCACCGCAGCAGCTGTCTCTCGACCACGGACCAGTCGATGTGCAAATCATCATACCGTTTGCACAGGTCACGCTCAGAGCGGTCGTTGACAGACGCCACGACACTAGTATCGTCATATTCCGCTTGTCTGCCCTGCGACAGCTTCTTAGCCATGAGTTTCTCTACTTTCTGCTGCAGATACAGGCGCCAGTACACAGCAGGCGCCAGGACGATGTCTTGTTCGGTGTCCTTGGAGACGACCTTGTTGTTGATAGCTACCTTCCACTCGATCGTGTAGCGGAGGCGGCTCGGCACCACCTCGTCGTAGCTGTTGTACTCGTCCCACTCGGCCAGCGGGAGGAAGCTCAGCGTAGACCGTTCCGGCGTTCTCGCCTCGTTGCTAGCTTCCACGTGCTGACGTCGCGTCGATCGGCTTGCGACGGTGTCACACAAGGGAGAGAGCGCCTCAAACTCCAGCAGTCCATAATCTCGGGCGGACGGTGCGTCGCTGAGCGTGTCGTACCGCTGCGTTGCATCGATAGCGAGGCTTTCGTCGCGAAAGAAAGAGCTCATGGCTGTACACCGGTCGAGTAGGCCAACGTGGGCGGATGAGCTCCACTAGGTTACATACAATGAAGCTGAGTGCAAGATGCGTGTAGAGCCGTGTTTAGTATCGCTTGAACGTAGCGACGGAGGACGAGGCACAACGTTGAACGCACACCTACCTGCGCGGGGAAGAGAGCCGTGAGGAAGCTCATGGAACCACTTGTCTTTGACTAGCCCCTTGCGCTCACGACCGCCGATTGCTGAGGGGTGGTAAAAAGGCATGCGTGAGATGACTATCATGGTCATGACATGCAATCTGGCGGGGCAGTGCGAGAATACGGTAGAGTAACTCCCATCTTGTGGATTGTTTTAGGAGCAAAGGACCTTGGAAGAGGTGTGCCGGCGTACCGTAGCAGTAGATCACTTATAATGAATCGTGATTTGTAGGGGCGTCAGGGAGCACTTTATGGCGGCATGCAGGCAGGTGTTGGCTCTGCAACCCTGTAAGCACTTCTGCATTAGGTATAGTCAGTGCAACAGGCCAAGAACTGGCGCTTGCGCGACAAGAACAGGCCAGTTTCTCGCGACGCAGAGGAACTCGCTGTCGGCAGCTGTGAGCTCGCATCGAACAGAATGGCGCCGAATCTAGCTGCCTCGCAGCGCGAGATGATCTACGACATGATTGTTAGTGAAGAGCTCACTGCTACACAGATGTCTAAAGCTGCCGACTGCAGTGTTCGTGCCGTCAAGTACATTCGCTCTAACATGCGCTGCTTCGGCACCGTCAGGGCGCCTTACAACGGCGGCGGACGCCCTCGGTCCATCACGCCGCCGATGCTCGAAGCCGTCCGCGAACATCTTCTCGAGAAGCCCGATCGATACCTAGATGAGCTCGTGGTTTTCCTATGGGATGAGTTCGAGGCAACAGTCACGGCATCTACCATCAGCAGGGCCCTGAAGTCTGCGGGCTGGTCGAAGAAGGCGTGTCGGCGAGTGGCTAGCGGGCGCAACGCAGACCTGCGGGACGTATACCTGAACAATCTGTCCTCTTTCCGCTCTTACCACCTCGTGTATGTGGATGAGTCGGGGTGTGACAAACGCATCGGCTTCAGGCGGACAGGGTGGTCGCCTCTCGGCACGACACCTGTGCAGATAGCCAGGTACCGGCGCGAACAGCGGTGGCAGATACTGCCGGCGTACACCCAGGACGGCATTCTGCTATCGCGCGTGTTCCAGGGCTCGACCGACGGAGCCGTCTTCGAAGACTACATCGAGCAGCTGCTCCAGCACTGCGGCAGGTGGCCGGAGCCCAACTCGGTGCTTGTGATGGACAATGCGTCTTTCCACTACACCGAACGGATCGAGCAGATGTGTGCTGATGCAGGTGTGAAGCTCATGTACCTACCGCCGTACTCGCCTGACCTGAATCCAATCGAGGAATTCTTCGCTGAACTCAAGGCATTTATCAAGCGCAGCTGGAGCACATATGAGGAAGACCGAGCACAAGGGTTCGATGTATTCCTAGAGTGGTGTGTGAACCAAGTAGGGAGCCGGACGCAGAGCGCGCGAGGTCATTTCAGGCATTCTGGGTGGATCATCGATGAGGCATAGATGCATCCTGCATGTGTATGGAATCATGACAACTCCCTCTCTAGACCATATACTATTGGTTTCCTTTGGATAAACCCTCCTCAATTACAACCCAACACGTACTATCTCCTTCCAAACACAGCCCCGTGAACTCCACCATTAATAACTCCAGCTTGTTGACCAGAGTTCCCACTGCCAAATGTAATGTTTGATGCATGCGTTGCAGGTTGCTCCGAAGGCAAACTCGCAGTTTTACTGCTGTCCGTGACTTCTATAGCAGGAAGCATTGATAATAGCCCTTTTGCACATGCCGCCGCAGTTGCCGCCGCATAGTTCTGCCAGCCCTTGTTCTTGTGAGAGTCTGCATAGTCGCAAATGCCTCGAATCACGACGCACGGATACTCTTCCATTACGCCTGCAGCCTCCATCTCGAAGCATATCGCATCATGTTCTAGCTGGACCCTGTTCCGTTCTCGAGCAGATATCTGTAACTGGTTGCTTGAGGCAATGTTGCCAAAGTGGACAAGCGGCTCATCGAGCAACCGTGTGGCTCCGTCTCCTCGCTCAGACCGCGAGATGGTCTGATCTGCATCGCAACAGTCTTTGCAATCGTCGAGCTCAGTGCCTCGGTGATTGTATTCGTCCTCGAACAGTCTGTCGCGGGTGGGGCCGGGATCGTCAAACTGGTGCTGTCGCTTTTCATCAAGCTTGAGGCGCATCTGTTTCAACCTCCCTGGAATGTTTGTTTTAGACCAGCCTTCTGCTCTGAAGTTGTTCAAAGCAGCCAGAAGATCTCCCGGCACGCCGTTCGTGTGTCCGCGGAAGTTGAGGCGTCCCTCGCCTTGCCAAGCACCCTTATCGTACTGCAGTACCCCGCCATGGTTGCCTCGAGGGGAGCTAACCACCACGTCTCCCAGAACGATTTCAGAGGAAGCACCCGTCGGCCCGTAGCGCGGAACACCGCCAGCGATACCGACTAAGACAAGGTACTTGATGTTAGGAAAGCCAACGCGCATCTTCTCGGCAAGTACCGCGGCTCCGTTTAATCCGATCTTGCGCTGCACCCCAATAACGACCTTGTGTTGTCCAATGCGGCCGCCTAGGTAGAAGGTGTTTTCGTGCTGTACGTCTTCTTGTGGGTATTCCTCGTCTAGCACGAGTCTGGCGGCTTCTTTCTCCAGGGGTAGCGGGGAGATCCACCCGATAGTGAATTGTTGGTTCCTAGCCATCTTAAGATGAATATACTTCTAATGTTGATGATCGTGAGTGAAGATTAGAGGAGAAGTGAGGGGAGGATTAGGCAGCCGTGTAAGAAAGGCAAAGCTAATATAGCATTTAGTAATCTGCCTTAACTGGCTTAGCCTTCTCTAGCCTTGCTCAGTGATACAGCCTTTCAGACGTGATTAAGCTGCAGAGAATCTAACCTGGTATCCTTGCAGGAAACCTAACGTGCGTCCATCTCTTACGAAACACCCATCGTACCGAAACGATTCCTCGGTACATCGACTTTAGGGCCTGATAAAGCCTACCATCTTGATTGCCCAAGAGCGAGACTCTGTAATAAAGGATTTCAATATCTTCTCTACCGATCTGATCTAAGCTGTCACAAAATTACAATTGTTGAGGTACCTCCCGCCCTTCGCGAAAAAGGTATACCTTCGTAGGCGAGATCAATCACAATGAGCTATAGGGCCAACATTATATTACTGTGAGTTTTTCAATGGCTAGACCTTCTCTTTACTGTCCCAAGAACATAGTTTCTGCACACAAGGTCGATCCCGGTGATAATACTGCAGCTGGTACGCAATTTATGCGGATCGCCACACCTGGTTGGTACTTCAGAGAATAATCAACCAATTAGAGCATTCAATGGCACTGCTTACATCTCGTAATTTATATTACCTAAACATTCGGCAAGAGGCTAATGGCATGTGGCCGTTAGGCTTCCCCACTGGTCAGCCCTGCGTGCCGAAACAAAGACCACGTGCCCGTGCGAAGACTATGTACCGTTATAGTAAAAGCGTGGCGCCACGGACCCAGCCAATAGACGACCTCTATGCGCCAAACAGCCTCCAAACCAGATAACATTACTATTATCATAGGCTACAATTGTTGTCACAGCTTTGCTTCCATAATGTACATTCGTAGATACTTACAAGCGCATGTCTTTAAATCTGTTACATAACTCCACGTCTGCCTACTCTCCTTCCCATCGCTCCAAGACTCGCAGGGAAGACAAGTAGCGCGGGTGACTAGCTCCTAGCACTTGTTCACACCGTTGTACACACTGCTGCATTAGACATATAGCTTTTATAGTCTGGCCGAGTGATTTCCATGTGAAAGCCAGGTTGTTCATGCTGGCCAGCGTGTCTGGATGGTCTGCTCCGAGCTTCGTCTTGC
>NW_017253365.1:1586773-1594366 GCF_001642045.1 Paraphaeosphaeria sporulosa
TAGCTTCTCCGCCTCCTCCCATCGGCCTTGGTTCCAAAATGTCGACGCCAGGTTGGCCATGCTGGTCAGCGTGGAAGGATGGTCTGCTCCGAGTTTCGTCTTGCGCGTCTCCATCACTTGCACCTCCAGCTCTTCGGCTGCGTTCCATCGGCCTCCAAGTTTGTATGCTGATCCGACCATTGCTATACTCCATAGCGTGTCCTCGTGCTCTTGACCCAACACCTTCTTCCGCGCTTTCATTGACTTCACAGCTAGTGTTACAGCGTCAGTAATGTTGCCTGTCATCTCTGCATACCATGCTGCACGATAGAGCAGTGTAGCCCATTCTGCTAGCGATGACTTGTCTTCTGGCTGCTGCCCTGCAGCCGACCTAGCGTGCGCGAAAAGTGCTTGACATACTGTCCAGTTCTCGTACTGTCCTGTGGGGAACTCAGCGCAAAGGTTACTGATAAACTGCTGCCTCCATTGCTCAAGCTTGCCGTTTGCAGCAAGCCACATGCGCGTCGCTAACTGCACAAGTGCGTGCATCTCAAAGGTCGTACCGTTGGTGTCAACTGAGATGAAGCAAAAGTTTCGCAGGGTCACTACGTCGTGTTCGAATGCGTCGTTGCCCGCGCTAGATTGCGATGCATCATCTTCTTCATCGCTGTCTCGGTCATCGTCCGCTCTCTGACTTCTCTGGGCGTCTCTATGCTCCCTTCGGCTCCGGATCAAGGCTTCGGGGATCCCTTGCCGGTCGAAGAAGCTCATCAGCGAGAGCAGGTCTGCTGCTGACGGCTGTGTCTCCTGTATATGCTCGAACGAGATCTGCCAGGTAACAACGATCGAGTTCTTCGCCTCCCAGTCTCGCTGGAGCTGGCTGCCGTCGTGGCTAAGAAGGCTTGACCGCTTGCGCTCGCTCTTCTTGAATTCCTCGAGGTACTTCGCCACTAAGCATCGGGGTGCTCTCTGCGAAATGTACGCTGCCGATTGCACAATGGCCAGCGGCATGTACTCGAGCGCCGCTGCAAGCTCAACCACATCGCTGTCAACTCCCTGCACTCCCAACTTCTTCTTAAACAGCGCCTGCGCCTGCACCTCGTCCATCGGCTCCACGGAAACGATATCGCGGTACTCCACTAGTGTCAGCGCCGCTTCCTTGTTCCGTGTTGTGATGAGAATCGACCCATGCTTGCAACGGGGGAGGTACGTGCGCAGCGGTTTGGAAGCGGTCTTTGAGTCGTCAGTAGGCTGTCCTTGATCGTGAGCCTGGCTATCGACGAGAAAGCGAGCGTCATCCACGTTGTCCAGCACGAGCAGCCACCGCTCCTGGCTACCACGCAGCCAGTCGTGCACCAGCTTAAAGATGTTGGCTTTGGGATCCAGTCGCCCAGAGATCTTAACCCAGTCGGCAATTTCGCGGTAGCTCTGCTCGAACCGGGCGGCGTTGCTGGCGTGCACCCAGAACACCCACGTCTCAGGCGATCGCTCGCGCGTGCGGTAGGCATGCTCAATGGCTAGCTGCGACTTGCTTCTCTTGCTGTTAGCATGTTGCCCTGGTCAAGCGATGCGCTACCTACCCTACGCCGCCAAGGCCAACAAGCGCAGCCCGCGAGCCTAGCGCAGCGCATCTTTGGCGGACCTGGTCGAGTGTCGTCCCTCGCTCGACAAAGTCGGCGTCGCGGGCGAAAGGTATGAGGATGGATGGAGGTGGTGGAGTCTCTAATCGCTCTGAGGCGGGGTGTCGTTAGTGCTTGCTCAGACTAAGGGATTCTCCCGCGTCTCACCAGGCGGAGGTTGGAAAGTAACTGGTCCATTAATAATCCCAGCCTGTAGCCCGGTGTTCGCATCACCAAACGAAATCACGTTGGCCATAATGTTAGGGCAGCAGTAAAGACCGTAGCGCCTACAGCGAAGCCTTGCGGTTCAGCTGGAACTTAGCCTAGCAGACAGAACGTGCTGCAGCTCAGCCCCAAGCTGACAAACAATCTTTCTGGCCAAGATAAGCCCCGCATGACATGCTTCGCTGCATCCATATACGCTCTTCTTCCTCAACCTCTTTCGTATCGTAATTATATGCAAATGGCTGATCCTCTCAGCATTACTGCCGGAGCTGTGGGCATCACTGTGCCAGCCTTACATGGCATACGCTTGCTTATGGAAGACCTACAGCAGCTCAAAGACGCGCCGAAGACCATCAAACGCCTAGTGGAGGATGTTCGCTCTGTCGACACAGCGCTCAGCCTTCTTCAAGGTGTGGAGGATAGGGAGTGGACTTTACTCGGCGCAATTATAGCTAAAGAGTCGGAGAAAACGATCAGTAGCTGCAAGCAAGCATGCGATCTCTTCAGAACCAACCTTCAGCGGTGGACTAAGAACTCAGAAGATGGGAAGTTAGGATGGAAGGATCGGACGAACGTGGGATTCTTCAAGCAAGGGCCAATCAAGGCTATGTCTGAACAGCTTCAAAACTGCAAGCTCACTATAAATTCTGTCGTAAGCATAGCGACTTTGTGAGTAGCCACTTCTCAACACTCAGTATAATGCTGTAGCTAATCCTGCCTTACAGGTACAGCTCTGTCCGCCATAACCACATAACCGAAGACATCAAGAAGACGATATCTACCAAACAAGAGGAAGTCAAAGAAGCGATCACTGCCACACACAAGCAGATGATAGTGCTGGAGAACAAGCTGGAGGAGCTGAACCTCAGCAGCGATGACGAAGATATGGCCGGGCCGGAGGCAGGCAAAGCAGAGACAGTGCGGCAGCTCGAGGAAGAACGCAAAGCGCTAGAAGCATCACGCACTCTATTGGATGAGTTATTATCGAGGGCGCGGGAAGAAGCTGTCGCCAAAGCTGCTGCAAAGAGCCAGGATAGTTCGACCACAGTGAGCACTGTGACGTTTGGCAATCAGAACTCGGGACAACAAGCTGGGGTCATCAATGGTGGAGTGCATGGAGCCGTTTTTAGAGGAAGATAAACAGGTCACTTACTACGGGTTTGTCTAAACCTCTGCACGCAATGTCTACAGCGTAAGGGCCGACGACATTATTCCCCAGTACGCATATCACAACAGCCATAGGGCTATTAATAATTACAGAATACGATACGCCGTAATCAGGGTGGAAATGCAGTGTCATCTCGCACTAGCCAAATTTGGAGATCACTTTTGCTGGAGGTACCAACCGGCATGGCCGCCCTGGATAAATCAAGCGCCCATCACAGCCTTGCGGCTAATGACAGCTCTCCAGCGTCTCTATCAGACTCACAGGCCTGTATTAAGGTAGTTTCTTAGTTGCGATAGTAGTGTTAGCGTAGCAATGACCTATGCGGGACGAGGTTCGCTTTCATTGTGAAGACGAGCTCTTCGCGGATCGGGCGGGTAGTCGCCTAAACAAATGTATTTTTTGTATTAGCACAGTTGCGGGGGTCTAGTAGTTATCTAAGCATGTTACAGAGGGGCAGTATCGCAAAAAATCATAGGGCGCGCACGCTTGCTGGTGTTGCGAAGTCAAAGTACCGATGGTTTTGTCCGTTACGGTGGTTGTTCCGTTATGAGTGGATGCACGTTATACAGTTTAAGGCGTGGAATAATCGCATCCAAACTTCAATCTAGAGTGTCTTGCTTGGTATGAGGGCATGATTACATGAATCAAGTAGCCTTACAAATAGTCAATCTGGTAGCACTCTTACTGACCTTTTCAGGTTGAGGAAACACCTAGAAACCCTCAGGTTCTACCGCGCTAGGTCGGAGCAGCGTTACCAGATAGAATTTTCGCATTTCTACATATTCAAAACCGTTCTACAGCACACTATATGTAACGTCTCAGCACGAGTCTAAAGAGCGCAGGGCGCTTAGCATTCCCCATGTGACGGTCATAAGCGTGTCGTCCATCGGCTCTACCAGAGCCACAGAGCCAGCGTTGCTACCGTCATTGGAATGGAGATAGCCCAATAGACCCAAAACTGGCCAGACACGATAAGGGTGACGCCATCCACACCTTCGCGGGATTGGAGAGCGAAGAAGTTTGTTCCAAATAGAGTCTGCCAAGTAAAGTTGGTGTTAGGATACTTTAATGCAGTACCATAACTAGTCGACAACTTACGGAAACGAAGGTGGCTAGCAAGAACGTCATCGTGACTACAGCAATAGCCTTCATCGCTGAAGCCTCTCTTTTTGCTTCTTCGCCTATACGCACTTGTATCTTGCTATCTCTCTAGGCCGCCCCGTGGAAGGCCTATCATTGTTAGTCGATAAGTGCATATAGACGTAATATTTTTACTTTACCAGGGCGATTTCGTTCTATATTCGAGCGTTGTTTGAGGTTGATCGCTGCAACAAATTTTCAAGGATCTGAAGCTGAAAGGTCATACGGCTGCTAACTCCGTCCCATCGATTGTGCTTTCCCTGGCTGAGAGCAAGATCAGCGTTTACGCGGAACTCTCAATAGTGCTGACCCATATTCTTGAGAGAGCGTATGGCTACGCTTAAAGTCTCGTTGACGTGCACGCCATGTCTCGCAATCTCGTGCAAACGAGAGTAATCGGTCTCGATGGGTTTTTCCTTCCGCCGTTCAGTCTACGCACGGTCAGTAAAGAAGTATCGTAGGGCTCTACTTACCGCTTCCCACTGGCTGATGTGGTTTCTGATTGACCATACCGAATCATCGTACAGCCGCAGCAGCTCCTCTAAGACGAGTAAGAACGTAGAATATGGATTGGAGATGTCAACAGTATGCGAGTCCATCGTTGACTGAATCTTAGACTGCGACTTCGTGGGCAGGTCGAAGCAGATCAACGTCAGCAATCCCGATGGCTTCCAGGAGGCGAAGAACCCCATCTCGTACCACTCCCATCCATGCTGCACGCTCTGTGGTCCATGGACTGCCTGATTGTCGCTACGATTGTTAAGTCCTGGCTGATGATGTGGTATATGCGGTGTGAATGTCCTCTTTGGCATGAGATTCTCGTACGCCTGTTTAATTGTGAAGCGTGACCAGTGAGCTGTAGCCTGTAAGCCCTGTTTGGACGATTCGTAGAAGTGTGTGTTGTTCGCTTACTGTACGTCTCTACTTTCTGCGCTCGATCGAGTTGAACATTGTGTCCCGCGAAGCCGTTCGAATGCTGGTACAGTCTTTCGAAGAGAAAGGGCGGAATACTCAGCTCTTTCTCGAGGCTCTTTCGAAGTTGCGGTGCAGTGTCAGTAAAGGATGTGGTAGATGCAAAACTGTACCGTCTTAGTCCACGATAGAGGTTACAGTTACTACCGATACACACAGGATCTGAACTTCGGCGCGTTCTGCCTGCTACGAGTGATGAGTTCTGCCTGGGTCAGAGTTGAACATCCTAACCTTTGCTACTTCTTCCCATGTGATGGCTTGACTTTGGCACGCTGAGGGTGCGGCAATAGCTATCGGTAGTGACTCAGCGAACTCGTTCGGACGAGGACTACGCAACTCACCTAGCCGCAAGACTGTATCTCTGCTCATCGTTGCGCAACGTGCAGCGTTATGGCTTCTCTTCGTGAGACCGCCTATCTCAGCATCTCAGCGAGCACACGCGAAGCTGCGACAGGAGAACCAATTGGACAATCATCCTCATGCTAAGCGCTGGCTTCACCGGTATGCCTCAGCCTTGTGCCTCAGCCTTGTGCCGCAGCTGCACAATAGCGCACGAGTGCCAAGCTGCTGACACTTTATTGCAGAGACCATCATCCATTCCGACTACGCACTCTAGTATGGCTTCTACATTTTCTTTTGGCGACGCGAACGCTGGCTTCCAAGCAGGCATCATCAACGGCCCAGTGAACAACGCGTTCCACCTTCTCCCTGGTACGTTGTGGGATCGCTCTAGCTGGCCAAGGCCCGAACAAGCGCTAACAGGCCCCACCTCAAGAGCGGCCAGAGACTCCACCACCCCCATCCATAGTGATACCTTTCGCTCGTGATGCCGACTTTGTTGAGCGAGGTACGACGCTCGACCAGCTCCAGCGAATATGCGCAGTGAAAGACGCGCGGGCTGCGCTCGTCGGCCTAGGCGGCGTAGGGTAAGCAGACGCCTGCTCAACCAGCACCGCGCGCTAACAGCAGAGAAGCAAGTCGCAGCTCGCCATCGAGCATGCCTACCGCACCCACGAGAGGTCGCCTGAGATGTGGGTGTTCTGGGTGCACGCCAGCAACGCGGCCCGGTTCGAGCAGAGCTTCCGCGACATAGCCGACTGGGTCAAGATCGCTGGGCGGCAAGATCCGCAGGCGAACATCTTTAAGCTAGTGCACAATTGGCTGTATAACTGCAAGCAGAGGTGGCTGCTCGTGCTGGACAACGTCGACGACGCTCGCTTTCTTCTCAGCGGTCAGGCAAATCGCGACGGCCAACACCAGACCACCAACGCGCAGGTCGTTCGAAAACCGCTGCGCGAGTACCTCCCCCACTGCAACCGCGGCTCTATCCTCATAACAACAAGGGACAAGGGAGCAGCGCTGCAGCTAGTTGAGCAGCGCGACGTAATCGTTGTAGAGCCCATGAACGAGGCGCAAGCCGTAGCACTGCTGCAGAAGAAGCTGGATGCGCAAGGAGATAGCGGCGATGTCGCTGAACTTGCCGCTGTGCTTGAGTACATGCCGCTCGCTATTGTGCAAGCTGCTGCATATATCTGGCGAAGGGCACCTCGATGCTCCGTGGCAGAGTACCTCGAAGAATTCAGGCGCAGCGATGGCGGAAAAAGAAGCCTGCTGAATCACGAAGCTGGACATCTCCGACGAGACCGAGACGCTAAGAACTCAATTATCGTTACATGGCAAATATCTTTCGAGCACTTGCGACACCAAAAAGCGTCGGCGGCTGAACTGCTGTCACTTATGAGCTTTTTCGACCGACAGGGAATTCCAGAAACACTTCTCCACGGTGGCCGGGGAATGGAGGGGCCAAACACAGCGTCTAACGCGACGAAAAGGTCAACGAGGAAGCGTGTCAAGGCATTTTTCAGTCGTACAAAGAGTCAGCATGAGGTCCAACAAGAGCACAGAAATAATGCTGATGATAGAGAGAGGTTTGAGAACGACATAGGCGCGCTGCGCGATCTCTGCTTAATCTCTATCAGCGCTGATGGAGTCACCTTTGAAATGCACAGTCTTGTGCAGCTTGCAACACAGACATGGCTTATAGCAAATGGCACGCTTGAACAATGGAAGCAGCATTTCATCAGCGTCCTTTGTGCAGAGTTTCCAACAGGACAGTACGAGAACTGGGCAGCATGCCAAACACTATTCGCGCACGCTAAGGCAGCTCTAGAACAGCGGCCGCATGACGATGCGTTTTTGGGAGATTGGGCAACCATACTCTACCGTGCGGCGTGGTATGCGGAGAGCACAGGGAGCATTGCTGATGCTGTGTCGCTAGCTACGGAATCATTAAAAGCGCGAGAGAAGATGCTAGGTCATAAGCACGAGGACACGATACAGAGCATCGCAATGGTGGCAGATGCCTACTCACTTGGTGGACGATGGAATGAGGCTGAAAAGATGAGAAAACAAGTGATGGAGACTCGCAAGAAGAAGCTGGGAGCGGACCATCCCGACACGCTGACCAGCATGGCCAATCTAGCCTCGACT
>NW_017253365.1:1596101-1607247 GCF_001642045.1 Paraphaeosphaeria sporulosa
GAGACGAGCAAGAAGAAGCTGGGAGCGGACCATCCCGACACGCTGACCAGCATGGCCAATCTAGCCTCGACTTACCGGAATCAAGGGCCGACACGCTGAGCAGCATGGCCAGTCTAGCCTTTACGTGGAAAGCACAAGGTCGGAGTGCAGAGGCTGTTGTCTTAATGAGGCAGTGTGTGCAGCAGCGTCAGCAAGTGCTAAAAGCCAGTCACCCCGATCTCAAGTCATCTTTAGCAGCCTTAGAAGAATGGGAGGCTGAGTAAGTAGACTTATTTCTAGTGTACGCTTAAGAGATGCTCCTCAGAAAAGACAAAATGTACAACTTAGTATGTGACTTGCAAGACAGTATTATTTTGTCTTGTATGTTAAGCGTATAGGATTGCATTAGGCTTGTTTTTTTTTATAGTAGTGCCTCGAGCTTGCGAGCTAGCTCACGTCTTGTCGATCTTGGTACTCTACGATTGGTTAAGACTAGCAAGGGTCACCCTGAGCTGACAGGGTGCTACAGAAAGGTCGCTTGGGCAAAGGGTGAGGGCGGTTTTGCAAGGTACTGTAGCGCAACTTTCGCCTCTAGTTTGGCACTCGTCGAGCTTTAGGAAATGATAGCCGATGTGGATATTGTCAATTCCTAAAGGCTGGGGGTAGTCCGTATAAGCCCGGGCCCGGCTGGATGGGCGGCACTTGGTGACGGATGAGTGGAGCCATCCCGCCACAACGTTCGACTAATAAAAAGACTGGCAAATAGTGACCTGGTTGCAAGTTCCACCGCTGAATTACAATGTACTGTAGCACCAATAACCCTTAACTTCCGGAGAAAGATTCAAAGTCTATTCGAGGCTGGTCTCACGTTAAATCACGTTCAATTACCACAATGTGAGCTACTCCGTTGGGGTCTTGCCAGGAGCTTATGATGATTAGGTGTCATCGCACTATCTCGCATGTTACTACTGTAACCAACAATCAAATTAGGAGAATTGTGAATGTGGCCATAGTGGACTGTCGAAAACGGGGATGCCTGGCATCATCTACTAATCCAAGGAATAATGGAACCACGAATGAGCGTGTATTAAATGAGTTGCTACGGCAAGGTCAAATGCTAGGTATCGACGCAGATAATGGGTACGTGTGCCAGTGCCTCTAATGATCTGTCATCTTTGCTGTTCACTAGGACTGTCCCATGGCTGAAAATTTGATGTGCGATTTAGAGCAAGATGAACAGCGAGCAACCGCGTTTTGGTCGGCGAATCTATACCTCACAAATCGTTTGGCGCGAGAATGTCGTCTCAGTTATGTAAGCAGCAATTCGAGTCCACGATGGAACCGCGTAAAAGCACACAGCGAAACGCCAGATCATGTCTTTTGGAGATTCAAGCAGCTTATCGGCTTAAAAAAACTGATAGTGACCACCTGCATTTGCCAGTAACGAATTACCACATCACGGTGGATGATTGATGCGTATGTCTTGGAATTATTAGGAAACTACTCTAACTATATGCTAACTTCCATTAAGAGGCCCTCTTGGAGGGCTTGCAGCTCTAGCACAGCAGATTTTAATCCTTGGGATTGAGCGTCAAAGACTCCTTTCAAACGTATAGCATCAGACAAATTCTGTTCTGATTCCTCTTTAAGTCTCTGGTTTATTTCTTTTAGACATTCCAGCTCCTTTTCTGCGTGCTGTCGACGTTCTAACTCGGCCGATAGCTGTGTGCTCATTTCCTCAATTGCGTGGGTTAAAAGGGCATTCTCTCCTTGTAAGCTATCGATCAGAGTACTAAAACTGATCTCTGTTCTGCCGACAGTTGACGCTACAGTGCCATCCAACATACCCAAATGGTCGGCAAAATTTCCTTGTTTTGTTGGAATGGCCTCAAACGTCTTCCCGAGACCATCGCACAGCTCCTTATACGCACCGATAGAATGATCGCTTATGTTTTTCGAGAACAAGTGCTTTTTCTCAGGAAGAAATCTCCAAGCGTACGGATTATCTGAGCTAGGAAGGAGACGAACCTGAGCTGGCTCTACGATGATACCAAGTCTATTTTCTAGAACTTATTAGCTTCCCTCAAGACAGTTGCTGATTTGCATTACGTATATGTCTTGAAAGTTCTTCACGGCACTTCGTCCGCCACTCTCGTCGTTCCAGATTGCTTACGCGTGGAGCCATAGGATTGATGGGACACGAGGACTCCTGTAGGTTTACGCGATTTCCTGCTTAAAATTCGCGCCGTGTCCCTGTAGTTGATAAGGGTGCCGAAATGGCCCAAGCGCTCGGCAGTGACTAGCTGTAAGATGCCTATTTACGGAACGGGGACTAGTTTTGGTCACTACCTCTAAGCTAGTTTCTAGTACGCTAGGAGTCTGGTGACGTTAATGGTATGTTGCAGTACGTACCTCCATTGGAGATAGCGGCGTGTATGTCACGGAGAGGAAAGTCATACGATGTTAGGTCTGTGGTACTGCTGCTGCTGAAACACGAAGTGCAGACATGAAGCTCGCTGTTTAAATTAAGGGGCTCGGCCGACGTATCCTCCGTGCCTTCACAGCAAGTTACGCTTACCAAGTGGATGTGATAAAGAAGTTCAATCTGATTAATACATGACCCTAAATAACGCAAATGCAGGACTGAAGCGGACTACTAGTGACTCCTGGGCGACGGGTCCGACTACTTGAAACCCTGATGTCGTTAAATATTCCACAACACCCAAGTCGCACTTCCCTCGGCCTGCTCTTCGCAAATTTACAACCATATGTGGTATATAGGCCAAAGAAGAGTGGCAACCACTTAATCGGGGTATTTCAGATACAGGCAATTCAACCCTTTCGAATATTCTATCATGGAAGCTGGGAACATACACCCTTAGTTCTACAGTCCGATCAGGTATATTAGGTACCTTATACCAGAATCCTTTAGAATCACTTGAAGATAGATCAGTAGGCGCTCCAAATGCCATTAGGAAGGTTCTCTGTAATGACCAGCCGTATACAAATAGTCTCTCTTCTATTCTCCGTAGATCGTTTTCGTCCTGAAGAATTCGGCTCTGACTAGCTTCTCCATTAATGCTGAATCTAATCATTCTGTCAAGAGATGTGGTAGTTTTTTCCTGCAACGGGAAGATCCCCAAAAGATACACCTTAAGCTTTCGATGACCGTAAGACTTCAGATAACCCTCCGTATCATACAGTCTGCCTTTCAGAGCCAGTCTGTCTTTCCCAAGGAGCAGAAGCTTCATCCCCTCCTGTAATAGCACCTCTGTTTCCGCGATATCCCATAGTAAGTCTCTTATTGGATTTAGATATGTCCTTTTTTCGGTATCGCTCAGAATGTGATGGAACGCTATGTCGAGCTTAGCAACATCATATGCCGAAAGATGTCGCAACAAGGCCTCTCTGGTCTCATAAGGAACGAATAAATCCAAGATATTTCTGTTTCTCTCTTCTAGTGGGATCCCGTCCCCATGGCGATGTGTCAAGACTCGCAAAAACGAGCTCATGACGTCTAGATTTATGAAAACTCGGCGCCAGGTAGACTCTTTAAGTATCTTTGCGGCGGCTAGATCCGCCTGTGGGCATCGTTAGGCACAGTACTGTATCCTAGAACCTTGCCAATTACAACTTTAGCCCTAACGTTCATCTGCCGTCTTCCGCGAATGGCTTGTCGGCCCACTCGTCTCGCCCCCTACCTTTCCCAGCCTGAAGCCAAGCACCGTTAATCGTTCCGGCCTGCGGATATAGCCAGTCGTCTTATATGATGCAAGGACACATAGAGTACAGCCCCGAACTAAGCTCAGCGACCATGATGAAGGCCTATAGAGGATGATGTCTTTTTCCACCACCTAGCCTCGACACAAATTAAGAAATCCAAAGGACCCAACAATAAGTCTTGCCAGGTCCTTGTAGATCGAAGTAGTATCCGTTTTGATTAGGAACAAACTCAACGGTCTAATGCTATTTCCATGCCTCCGCTCAACATCAACGGTACGCCGATCCCATTCTCATCTGATATGCCTGCCTATTTTCTCAATCCTAGTAGAATATTGCACCAACATCTGGCATCTACCCCTTGTCCTTAGCGAAGTTTTCCATATCATCCGGCTAACCATTCATCGGCTTGTTGTCCTCTGGATGGTCGTCAGCGTCCCTATCCTCTTCCCAGCACTGCATCCAATGATCCAGCCTTCGTGGAGGTCCAGGTCGGGTTGGATCAGCTTTATGGAAGGCATGGAGTTTGTGTGGGCAATTCTTGAAGTTGGCTGCGTTATACCACGTCGGATCATCGTCGTAGCCGAGCCATTTCACTCGGTATTTGAGCTTTCCCCTGAAGATACGAACTTTCAGAACTTCCTCAACTTCATATTCGTCTTCTTCATCCCTTTGGGTGGGAAGAGCTAGGTCGGACTGGGAGCGCGCCGCTAGAGCGCACCCATGTTGAAGCCCAGGCGACGAAGACTCGTCGCGATAGTTTGTGCTCTGGGAATTATCATTTTGCTCATTTACCTTGGCTTCTCTGGATTCCAAAGAGATTATGTCATCTGTTATCTGTCAGAATTTGTGGTTGTTCGCTCCACAGGTAGTCAGTCTCACCGGTGTGCTCCCATGCCACATCATCGGTTCCCTCACCAAGATCATCTTTGTCGCCGAGACCATTCTCTGCGCCACACCACGAGGACAGTGGCGTATCGTCGTCGCTTTCGTTTTGATCTGACACGGTTTCTGGAATTGACGAGGAGCTTGAGCTTGAGCTGGCAGAAGCCGGGCCTTTGAGCAGGATGGGACTGCTACCAACTTCCTCCCTTATCTCTGTCTAGTTATAAAGACGTTGTTCGCAATACCAAATAGAGAATTGTGATGTTGTTATTTATAGCGTAATTAATCTAGAGTCTAACAGTTACTAACAGGATTTGGCTTCCAAGTTTAACGGTGATATTACTTTAGGTCTTCTTTTTGGCTTCATCAACGCTTATTAGATAAGACCTAACATGTCCCGTGACTTTCCAGATCCATGAAAGTGCTACTTCTCTGCCCCGCTTATTGAGACTCTCTGAGGTAACGTGCTCCTTCGACATTAGGTCTGATATTGGTGTCGAGGTCGTACTAATATTGAATCTAAGTCCCAATGCCTTTTTATATGTGGAGCTTAAAATATAACGTTATATGCCCTTTGCCTATCTGTATGCCTCGATTAATTTCCTAAGGAACAAAAAAGAAGGCAAGCGTAGGATATAGTACACCGGGATCTGAGCTGTTAACGCATATAGCACTTAGGAACCCACGCACCTAAATAAGGTCACTAATATTATGTGTCTTGTCATCTTCGTCAGCAAACAACAGCGCGATGGATCAGCAACGATCACCCAGCAAAGCGGATGTAGAGCCTTAGGTCGAAGCATTAGGTACTATATAAGTCAAATTATATTCGACCATGGAGAAGAGGATCAACACAATCAGTCAACGTTATCTCCACCCCCAGCCTACAGTATACTCCAGCAGAGAGGCTAGCGTGGTGTCCAAATCAACAACTGCTATGTGGTTCTAATCAGTCGAGTCCAACAGGCTCTGGCACAGCAACATCTTTCCAGATCGCCCCACATCCAAGTACATCAATGGGCCGTTGCTTGTAGTAATCTATCCCTCTAGTTAAGCATCAATGAAATCGGTTCTTGCGCTGCGAGTACGGATCTAAACACGCTTGATATGGAACTATCGAAAGTTCGGATCATGCGGAGTAACATTATATTGACTTGTGAGCACGAAAATATACATGACCCGTTCTGGACTTATGCAGGGGCCGTTCCCATTTTGGACCGTAGGAACCGGAAGACAAGAGGGTATATCTACTCTAAGCAGTACCTTGACTGATCCACCTGCGAGAATAGCCTATCATATCATGAAAGTTACATCCTAACGTCCCCCCCTACGTGAAGGAAAACCCCCTGTGCCGACATGTGAAAACCACAAGACAGATTTATCATCCACCCCAGGGACTTTTCAATCCATAATTAAGATGTGAGCATTGTTAACACCTCATTCTTCACATCGTTAGCTTACAACCTAAAATTACAACACCTTGATCATGCTGTTGACCATTACTTGCATCCATCTAAGACTATCTTGATTTTTTACCCCTGCTATGCCGGGATAGAACTGATAATTCCAAGGCATACTGTACGCATCAGTCGCCCTTCGCTTTGACACCGTGATGTGGTAAGTTAATTCGTTACATTGCACTGGCAAATGCTGGTGGTCACCATCATGTTTTTAATCGGTAATGTGTTCATTGAATGACGCATCAAGATTTCTCCGACCGACGTGATTTGGTGTTTCGCTGTTTACGTGCGGTTGCGCTCTGTGCACTTCAGACGCTGACAGATCATTAGTACTTAATTCATTCGACCTTGGCGGAGCAACTCATCTAATACATGCTCATTCGTGGTTCCATTAGGGACAGTCCACTATAGTCGCATTCACGATTCTCCTGATTCTATTGTTGATTACAGTAGTAACATGCGAAGTACAGTACTGCGATGGCGCCTAGTCATTATTAACTCCTTGCAAGACCAAGGGAGTAGCTCACATTGTGTTGATAAAAAGTGGTTTAACGTGAGACACCGCAATTTAAGATCCGGCCTCGAATGGACTCTGAACTTCTGCGGGGGTTGTCCGCGCTACATTACATTGCATGGGAACCCAGGTGATCGCCGCCGATCCAGCCGGGCCCGGGTTTATACGGGCACTATCTTCGCCTCGAAGCGGCATCACTCCCTCGTGAAGTCGGCTGCTATAGAATTTGGGAACTACAGTGCTGACCGGGATCAGTTTCCGGTTTTTGTGCCTAGGTTAAAAGGAAGTTGCTCGGCTCTTTGCCGGGCTAAAGATTTCAGTGTGGCCGCCTTCACGCAACGAGGCAACTGTACGCCGACTCTGTTCGTATATGCGAAACTTTCTGCATATGCTGCCTTGTTGTACCAATCCAAGGAGAATAATCCACCCACACCCGGCATCCAACCCTTGTCCTTAGCGAAGTTTTCCATGCCGTCCAACTAACCATTCATCGGCTTGTTGTCCTCTGGATGGTCGTCAGCGTCCCTATCCTCTTCCCAGCACTGCATCCAATAATCCAGCCTCCTTGAAGGTCCAGGTCGGGTTGGATCAGCTCTATGGAAGGCATAGAGCTTGTGTGGGCAATTCTTGAAGTTGGCTGCGTCATACCACGTCGGATCATCGTCGTAGCCGAGCCATTTCACTTGGTATTTGAGCTTTCTCCTGAAGATACGGGCTTTCAGAACTTCCTCAACTTCATATTCGTCTTCTTCATCCCCTTGGGTGGGAAGAGCTAGGTCGGACTGGGAGCGCGCCGCTAGAGCGCACTCATGTTGAAGTCCAGGCGACGACGACTCGTCGCGATAGTTTGTGCTCTGGATCTCATCATTTTGCTCATTTACATTGGCTTCTCTGGCTCCTGAAAGGAGGATGTTGTCTGTCTATCCGTCAGAATTTGTGGTTGACTGCTCCACAGATGGTCAATCTCACCAATGTGCTCCAATTCCTCATCATCAGTTCCCTCACCAAGTGCATCTTTGTCATCGAGACCATTCTCTGATGCGTCACACCACGACGACTGTGGCGTGTCATCGTCGCTTCCGTTTTGATCTGACACGGTTTCCGGGATTGGCGAGGAGCTTGAGCTGGCAGAAGCCGGGTCTTTGAGTAGAATAGGACGGGATGTTGACCTCTTTCTTTGGTTCCAAATCGTATTACTTTCGTCGACAAATTCATATTTCAGATCTCCCGTCTTTTTTCTTGACGACCGTCTCCTGCTAATGCATGCCCGCTTGGTTGGTCCAGCCCTCACCTCGCCCGCTGACCTAGATCTTTTGAGGGTGCTCCTAAAATCGACACAGTGGACATCTTCAAGATGAAATTGGAGCTCCTGCAATGATGTATACAATGGCGCATACGACTCTCCACAATGGAGCTTGCCTAAAGGGCATACCATCGACTTGGAATCTTTGTAATGCTGATTGTGGATATGGTCTTTCCATTCAGCCGTCTCGAGGAACTGCCGCATCCGCATTTCAGGGCCTAGGGACTCATTACCCAAACAATAGGGACAGAACCCCGGAGCAGCAAGTGTTGCTCCGTAGATCAGTGGGTTGCATTGCGTGTGGATCGTTTCAGGCTTGTCCAAATGGGCTTGGCAATGAGCGTTCCATTCCTCTTGATCAATGAACCAACCGCTGCAGAGGAAGCAAAACTCTACGAACTTGTGACTTTTCTTAAGCCACTTCCGATGACAACCGTGTATGTGTTTCCAGCGCACCGCAGCCGGTTGACTATTAAAATTCTCATTAGTCACTAATTATGAACGGCAAGTGGGGTTGCGTACCTGTCAATTTTTCGCGTAAAGCCTGTTTTCGGACAATGGCATTTGTCCAGCTCGAGACCCGGTCGGAATGCTACCTCCTCTTCTTGCAAATAGAGGCAGATCAGATCTTGGAGGGCAGCCTTGCCCACATCGCTACGTAAAGTAGCCTCGACAAACATGCTGGAAGCCAGACGGTCACGCTCCGGCATAAGTTTGCGCGCTCGTTGGAATATGGTTCTGTGACGGCCAGTGCATTCTTTCGTATAGGCGTCAACTTTACTCGCGGGACGATTAGGCTGTTCTCCCCGACACCTACGAAGCTCTTCCGAAATCAACTTCCGTTTCCGGGCCTGCAACTCCTTGCGTTGAATCTTTGTTAGTGCGTCGTCCGACGAAGAAATCTCCTCAAGTTTTGCTTCAATATCCCTGAACTCGGTGCTCTGCTCAAGCTCGTGTCGCTTTTCTGCTGGCAGCGACTGCCACAGCTCTGGATTCCGAGTAATAAGCAAGGAACGGAAAAGGTCCGCAATGTCGGTTCGATGGTCTTTATCGTGGAAAAAGGTTGCCTGACCGTCCACTCCGGCATTGTTGGCTGCGTAATAATCACGATACACCCCTGGGTCACGGTGTCCGCCCTGTTTCATTCTTGTGTCCTGCGAATAACTTCTGTCTGCACACAACATGAGCTGCTTATACGGATTATAGGACGCTGTACGTACCGGTAAGGATCAGACCCTCCGCTCTGAAATCATGCACCGTTGGGGGTTCGTTGTAGCCGGCACGGAAGCCCCATTCTCGAAGATATCGGCCGAATGCGCTCGCGGTCTCCATCTTCCCTTCGCTTCCCTCGAAGAATGGCAGGTTTAGGATGCTTGGGTTCCAGTGAAGTTGGATCATTTGCTCGTCTTCTGGAGGTCCGAGTCCCAGAACTTCGTCTATCGACTTGTAATCTCTGAATGCATTTCTTGCGATACATAGAGCGACTATAACAAGCATTGGATTACAAAAAAGAGGGCAAGTCTCATCACCTTCATGCAACGCATGCTCTGGTCTACTCCGTAATCAGCGCAGGTGCATGCGAATAAGGATTAGTTTTACCTCTTGTCTGGAGTGAACGTCATGCACTTCGCGTCTCGCTTGAGTAGTACAGCAAATTCTGTGTTGCCGTTTTTGTTGCGAAAGACAGTAAAAATAGTGTCCTACCCCGTCGCTGTTAGTTTATGTAGGCTACCTTAAGATGGACTTACCTGAAAACGTAAGCCTCTACCAGATCCAAGACGACATGTGGATTCTATGTATTCGCCAATTCTCGAAGTGCTGAACACAATGGCCATGGTGAGAGCCCATATCTCAACTCTACGACCCGGCTTTGGAAGCACGAACCAGTCGTTCTTCCACCACTGTGTTCCGAGGTGAAAGAAATGAATTTGTGAGCCGTATCGCCGTAATCTCTTTCTATAGGGCAGCTCAAGGATATTATACAGCTCGTACTTGATGAACTTTCCTATGTTAGCATTCATGCTCTTAAACGCCTGACTGGCGGCAGTAGACCCACATTTGAGGTGGACAGCGTCACGTTTGCGCCTAGTTCCTTTACCAGCTCCTTCTCCTCCCTATCTTCATTTTTCTGCTCATTTGCTTCTTCCTCTTCCATCCTAGCCCGCCTCCAGCCAGCGGTGAAGTCTTTGTAGTACTGGACTACGGTCCACAAACCTGGCTTTTCATTACCATACCCACCCTCAATTCCAAGCGCAATAGACATAGCGTAGTCCTTCGACGTCGCAATATCGTTAGGACTCGCTCCTGGATTCAATTTCTGATAGCTGGTGTTAAAGTTCCGTATCAGTGGAGTGTGCTGGGATCGTAGATACCATCATAGACTCACTGATCCCACAGCGCCAATGCGCGCGCGTAGTTTTTCTTTGTCTTCGGTTGAAGTTCTTTTAGAACCTGCCTTCCATTGACAACGTCTTTCTTCTTATCTATGGCCGCGTTATTACTGGCACGCGCGAAGAATGCCTCCGGCGAAATCTTCTGTGGCATTTTGAAAAGCTGCGGTGTAGGAACGGCACGGAGTTCTCAAAGTGATAGTGATGCTACCAAGTAGACGAATTAGCCAAGCAGCACGACCGTGCCTTTATATCGTGCAAAGGCATAGCATAAGCCCCCTTGCCAGGAGACCGCTGCGTTATGGGACGCTGGGGAGCATGGACAAGGGCCTAATTTGTCCCCAATCCTCAGGTGGCGACTCTGGATCCCCTTCCGGCACATGCCCTGGAGCCTAAAACCGGCCTCCAAGCATCTTACTCGTCTAGAAACAGATTGTGAGGGCATGTCCAACTCAAATGAGGATGATTGGCTATTAAGGAGAGCGCATGGCAATGTGACTGAGCAAGGGGTGAGTAGCCTGAGGGGTGGGTGAGCTGAGGGTGATTAGCACCTGAGCAAAGCAGCGCTGCTCCTAGCTATACAAGGAAAAACGGTGTCAGAGAGATTTGACTGACTACCCTAATAATTATCCACACGACCTGCCTAGGTACCTACCATAAAGGCGGCTACCCATAGCGTAGTTTTCATAGTTGCTAGAGTAATAGTTAATTACTAATCGCGTATAACTAGTGGTATATTTTTATTAGAGAAGAGTTGCGCTAGTAGGGTTACTAGTGGCGGCATTAATGGCGGCGATGGGTAGGTGTAGTTAATCTTCCTCCCTTAGTAATAACCTAGTATCTTATTATCTTAATCTTATATAGAGTTATTAATTATCTTATCTTTATAGAAGGG
>NW_017253365.1:1610584-1612514 GCF_001642045.1 Paraphaeosphaeria sporulosa
TTAGGAAGCGGTATAGTCGCGTTAGGTTAATACGTTAATTAACTACAATAAGGTTGTATTGCCAAAACATTATAAGTAATCTTTCCGTCAGGAAACTAGATATAATAACTATATTATGGATTAACGATAATAGATTACTATAGGAATCCGTCATCTCTATATACTACTATTGGACCTGGCTCTATAGGCTCTACCTCATAGAGCCCATAGAGCCGGCTCTATAGGCTCTATACCATAGAGCCCATAGAGCCGTTACGTGACCTCATCACGTGCCCTAATGCTTATGTGTCTATATTATGGTAAGCATCGTCGCCATAAGTAATATTACCCTAGTCGAAACCCTAGTCATCGTTATTACTATCATCATAATTATCCTATAGGTTATTCTATTATGGTGTAGCTGTAACACCATCCCCCCCTTCTAAGGTTTTAGTCTAGGGGTTAATCCGTGATAGGGGTCTAGCTATATTAGTGGGGCTGGCCCCATTATAAGTTTAGTATTTATGGCCCTCTATATCTTCCCATAAGACACTTAAATAACTAGGGCTTACCAACTGGATTAGCCTACGCGGATTCCTTACCATACCCTATTCTTGCTATGTTAAAAACAACCTTCCTTATATCATTTCTCTAGAAGATACTCTAAGATGATTAGCTTATAAAGCCTATATTCGTGTGAGTGTTTAGCACCGCTACGATATTAAGGGAGTAACGGCCTTGTCTAGTTAGTTTTCTATCCTATCCCCTATTTTAAGGCTTATAATTTCTAGTACAATCACTTAATCGTTCCTAAGCCAAAATTGTAGCTAAACTTGCCATGGCTAAGAAGGCGCAGGAACGGCTTCTAGATAACCTAGCCATAGCTCGTGCCCGTATATCCTAACTTCGGAAATAGAAGGCTCTTCTTAATAGGTGGGTAGGGGATCAATCTACTTAACTAGAACTAGAGTTGAATTAAGAAGAGGCGGATCTACGGGCTATAGATCTATAGGATGAGGTAGAGTCTCTTAAAGTAACCATTCTAGACGTTATTTACACCTTTACTAATAATGGTGATCCTTAAAATTTGCTGTAAGGCGGTCTAAGTAGTTAGAATCCTAGTCTAATATCCCCTAGCTTTCTTTAAGAGATTGGTTTAGCTAGAACTCCTCTAACTTCTTATTAAATCTAGAAGGGTAGCTAGTCCTAAAGGGTTAGGGTTAGTTCTCGGGCAAGACAACTAAGGGAGGAGAAGGGATTTATTGAGATAATGGTTATAACGAGCATGTAATGGGGGTCACTTGGCTTTAGGCTAAGCTATTCTCGAATGGGTTCTGGTAGGAAATAAGGGCTTTAGGAAGCGGTATGGTCGCGTTAGGTTAATATTTTAATTAACTATGGTGAGGTTATATTGCCAAAACGTTATAAGTAATCTTTCCTATAAGGAAACTAGATGCAATAACTATATCATGGATTAATAATAATAAATTACTATGGGAATCCGTCATTTCTATATACTACTATTAGACCTAGCTCTATTGGCTCTACCTTATAGAGCCTATAGAGCCATTATATAACCTTATTACGTGCCCTAATACTTATATATCTATGTTATAGTAAGTATTATCGTCATAAGCAATACTACCTAGGTTAGAACCCTAGTTATTATTATTACTATTATTGTAATTACCCTATAGGTTATTCTATTACGGCGTAGCCATAACACTATCCCCCCCTTCTAGGGTTCTAGTCTAGGAATTAATCCATAATAGGGGTCCGGCTATATTAGTGGGGCTGGCCCTATTATAAGTTTAGTATTTATGGCCCTCCATGTCTTCCTGTAAGACACTTAAACGACTAGGGCTTACCAACTAGATTAGCCTATATGGATTCCTTACCATGCCCTATTCTCGCTATACTAAAAATAACCTTCCTTATATTATTTCTCTAG
>NW_017253365.1:1614009-1615641 GCF_001642045.1 Paraphaeosphaeria sporulosa
ATTCTTTTCCTTCCTTTATCCGAATCTGGTGGTATGCATTCTTAACGTCCAGGTAGGTAAAGATTTTAGCACTACGTAGTTAGTCCTATAAGTCCTAAATTAAGGGTAATGGATAGTAATCCTTAATAGTCATATCATTCATTTTCTAGAAGTTAATGTAGAAGTGGGGTTCTAGGTCACCCTTCTTCTCCATAAATATTACTCTATGAGCTGTAGGCGAGCTTAAAATCCAAATATACTTTCTTCTAATGTTAGTATCCACATATTTATTAATAATTTATTATTCTACTTAGGTAACCTTATAAGTAGGTCCCTATATAAGTTGTTTTCTAGGCATTAGTAGTATTTCATAGTCCTATTCCGTATATTCCGGGAGGTATCCTTCTGGTTCGTTGAAGATATCTTTATATTTCTAGTATTAGGAAGGAATCTTACTTACTAGTGGTTCTTCCTTACTCACTATAAGGCGGTAAGGGTACCAGACCTATTAGGTTTCCTAGTTAATAATAGGTTTAACCTATCGTAACCATGGCATTCCCAAGATAACATCTTAGTAGTCATCCATTTAGACGAGATCTATAGAGAAGTTATTAATTACCAATCCTTCTAATTAGAATGGGCTTGGTTTTATCTTAAAATGGACTTATTCCTTAAAAGGTAATCCTTTAATATTATATAGGGTTCGTTTGTCTTCTTTATTTATATAGTAAAGACTGTTGTCCTCCATAAACTTCTTTAATATGAAGTTCCTTATAGCCCTACTATTAATTATTGCACATATGGGTCGTCCTTGGTATTCCCCCTAGATAATTAAGTAGGGTCCTTTTATTCCTTAAAGGGCCTCCTTGCCCTTAGGCCAGTGCTTTATATAGACCTTTTTTGCCACGTGCTTTAGGTATCTATTTTCTAGGCACTTATACTATGGGCGTCCCATGACGCATTCTAGTGGGAGTAGTGGCCTAGGTACTAGAATTAGGTAACCTCTATATTTCCTATTAGGATGCCAACTATACACTTCTTCTTGTAGAATAATATCCATATAGGGGTTATTATAGACTTGGGTGGGGAAGGCCTTATACTTCTTCTTAGGTGCTAGGTGTATTTTGCACTCTAATATGATACATAATATCTATACTATCTCGTGGTGGGTGGGGTGGAGCTGGGAGGTCTAAGGGTTATTACCCTAGACTTTCTTTAGTCCTTTGCTCGTGGGTTCTTCATCAACTAGTATTTAGTATTTGACTAGTATCCATGGGGTGTAGGCTTTATTAACCTATTTAATTTTATGGGTAATCTACGCCTATTCCTAGTTACTTAGTATTTTAGTGGCTAGGACTTTATTTCGTTCAATCCACTTTTAGAAGTCCGTAAACTTTATATTTTAGGGATACTTAGTTTTCCAATCCTTATACACTTTATAGATTGTATTTCCTAGACCTTCTTTATTAAAGAACCTTAAGTTCTTAATTATTTCTTAGGCGCCCTTGAATATCCTTGGCCTTACCACTTCCTAGGCTGGCCCTATTGGTTGGAAGTACTCGGTTCCTCCTATATAAATATTCTTATTTAGTGATAATAGCTTATCCTTAGCTGGAGAGGAAGAGAAGATCTCATCTTCCCTAAATATAGACT